>NC_133325.1:467531242-467831242 GCF_042186555.1 Aquarana catesbeiana
ACCTACACTATCAGTTAACTATACACACTAGCACACTAGCTAGAGGGTGCTACAATTATATAATTGCATGATTGATAATTGTGATCCCATCCTGTAGGTGTCAGTATAACCCAGTTGTCTCAGATTAACTGAATCCTGTGTTCCTTAAAGTGGAACTAAACCCATCTATGCTTTACAGCCAAAGAAGCTGCCTTTGTAGCCTCTTTTTGAGCTACATTTATCATGGTGCTGCACATGTAATCAGTTATGACACCAGCCATTTAATAGCTTGACAGTTTAGGTTCAGAGCACAAGCAGCTGTGACAGTGATTATTCTCGGCATTCACACAAATCCTGTTTTTCTGCACTTGATAAAAATGTTTTTAGTCTGATGAATTAAAAATAATGCAACCACCACATCTAAGGACCGGTACCCTGAAATATATTACATTTATATATTTTGTTTTTGTGCTCAGATACGCTTTCATGTAAACAACTGACACTATTTCTTCCTACATTTGTAAAAAAAAAAAGAGCAGCTGATATGTAGTCTTCTTATTGGCAGACTGAAAAAAAAATAGTGTCTATGCCCCCACTTGCCAATGTTAGTCTTTGTGAAAGACTTATTTGGTAATCTTTTCCTCTGTAAAATATATATTTGTGTTGTTCTTATTTCTCCATTTAAGGAAGAAGCGTCTGCAACTTCTAAAGTCAATTGTTCTCAAAGTCCCAGAGGAAGAGAAACGAGTTTCTGCAGCAGATGCAGAAGATTCTGCACCTCTCTATCAAACTGTGCCAGAGTTCCAAAGGGTACAGATTACTGGAGACTATGCATCTGGGGTAAGGAATAAAATACTGTACACTTTCTTTGAAGCTATTTTTATTTGATGGTGAGATTACATCCCTAAGGTAATATTTACACTGTTGTGGTACATTGAATGGGCTATTAAAGCGCAGCAATGCAGGTTCTAACACACCTGCACTTTTTTTTTTTCACAGTGCGGCACACCACAGGATGCAGATGGTTCACATTTATGTATTGTGGTGCACAAAAAAGCACAAAAATTAATATAACATTTGGTGCAATGTGTAGTTGTGTTGGGGTTCCATTTAAAAGGAACAGAACTGCAGTGCAATGCAGTGTGTTAACGTGCATTGTGTTGATGCACAGTGAATCACATGTTTTACCATGCATATGTTAATGCAACGCATATATGCGAATCTATCCTAGGACAGTGAGAATTAGGCTTAGTTTTTAAAAACCCCAATCACCTGGCAATTCAAACTGGGCATATAATGAATGTGTAGTGCCACCCCCAAAGGGGCTGTAGGAAGTCCACGTTTTTTTGTTCTAGGTACTGCCAACCCACTAAGTGGTACCACACTCTCTGACACACCTTAAGGATATGAAGGAAGTATTTTATTTGGGGAAACCACTCCCAGAAAAGCAAATAACAGCAATTTTAACACGCAACAACAATTTAGAGCAGCATATCCCATGGAACAGTTTTACAGCTGACTAGCAATAGATTATACCCTATACCCTGGAATGTGTCTTTGAGCAGAAACGAGGCCCTAACTAAATAGGAATTACATAATAGCCTAAGGCCCCTTTCACATGATAAGCCCGCTCGTATCTGCCTGTCCGTTTTTCAGGCAGATCCGAGCAGGCCACCCACTGACTCCTATGGGCAGGTGGATGTCAGAGGAGATGTGTCCGTTGACACCCGCCTGCCATCTGATCCGCTAAAGACAGACGTATGGCGATACGTTCAGCCATCCGTCTATCGGATCTGATGAGATCTGATGAAATCGGACATGTTGTCTCCCCAAAGAAATCAGCGGGGCTCTGACAGGTCCCTCCCTGCTCAGTGAGCAAAGATGGACCTGTCATCCGCCGCCTCAGTGGGGATCAAATGGAGCGATCTCCCACTGAGCTGGCAGACTCAGCTGAGCAGATCCACCCCATGTGAAAGGGGCCTAAAAAAGGTTCAAACCCTCCCTATTCCTTTGGCCAGTGGTTCCTTAGCTACCACCCGTTGGGGACGAGTACTTGTAGTCCCTCATGGCTGCTGCAATTTTTGCTGCAATTTTTTTCAGCTGGCAATCCCCTGTATAGGAAAAGTCGTGGAGCTGCCTGATCACTTTTAAAATAACTAGAATGCCTGGACAGGATCAAGCACAATTTGTGCTTGATTAGCTGCAGTGGAGGGCAGGGGAGGCATTGGGAATCTAATACAGCCCTTTTGTGCCCATAAACAGAGCCTTGCTCATGCTACCTTGTCAATAATTGCCCATGCTATCACGTAGGAGACTTGCTGACCTTCGTATGATAGCAATACAAAAAAAAGGAAATAAAATTTATAAAATAAAAATTTAAAAGTACCCCTCCCCCTGTACCCTCCTCACATACACGTAAATACAGATGTATGTGCACGTCCCACACATGTATTTAAACAGCGATTGCACTCCACCTAAATGTTGGAGTGAGAGCAATAATTCTAGGGACATACCATAATTAATGGTTAACTCTAAAATGATAATTTGTTAAGGCTTTAAAGTGTCAGCTTTTAAAAAGTTTAGATACCATAGATTTTTTGCAATTGCATGGGCACACGCAGTTTTGAGTCTTGACATATTTTCTATCTACAGTATATACTCAAGGCAACACCGTCTTTTATATTTGACAACATTTTTTTATTATATTGTGTTTGTGTACACTAAGATTCATTTTATTGTATTTGTATTGTATATTTTTCTAAAAATATGCATTTGATAAACAGCTGCATAAAAACCATGCGACATAAAAAACTGCAACTGCCACAGTATGTAGTATAATATTTGGTGGTTCTAAATAATTTTGTAGCAAAAATGCTGATTAAAACATCTGTGTGGAAAATTTTAAAAATTTGCCTCGGTTGGGAAGTGGCTAGTCTATATATGCATTGTTGGATTATTTAGACAACTGAGCTAAATAAACACTTGAGAAAGGCCAAATCAGACCCAAAAGTATGTTAATGCTGCAAAATTATGGTGTTCATTCAGTACAATATATAATAAAAATGGATGCTCTCAAATATTAGGCGAGCCACAAAATATTGGTTAGATGTTTCTAGATGAACTAACACTGACTGATTGGCCTTGTGTGTTGTATAAGGGTGGTAGAAAAGTCTTTTTTTTTTTTAACTTGTACCTACAGGTAAGCCTATAATAAGGCTTACCTATAGGTACAGTGAATATCTCCTAAACTTGCACTGTTTAGTAGATATTCCGACTGCATGCAGCCGGTGACATCACCAACGCATGCGCTCTGAAGGGACGGTATTGTGGCTCGGCCAATCAGACAGCTGGAACATGCGAACCTAGAAGGAAGACCGGATTAAGATGTAAGCCCTGTCAGTGGTGTGCGGGTGCCACTGGAGGGCTTCGTTCTCAGTTAAGCATTTCATAATGTCCTAGTATGCAATGCATACTAGGACACTATGCCATTGTCTTGCAGGGTTTAAAAAAAAAAAAAAACAGGTTGCGTTTTACTACAGCTTTAAAGGGTTTGCCTGCTTTTACCAAAAATACTGCCTATGCAGGTAAGGGGCTCCTGTAGGTAAACAAAACTGTGCAGCTTTGACCAAAGTTAAACAATGCCTTTGTTATAGGTGTAAGCCATTTATGTATCTCCCCAAGCTTGGTTGAAAATCTCCCAAAGATGGCATCATTCCATCCTGCCATGTTGCTAAAACACTTTAGCCGATTCACACACCCTCGCTTAGCTTAGCACCCCTACCCCCTTCCCAAAACTTAGCAATGCTGCGACGGAGGAGATAGTGGATCACACATGTGCGAGGGTTTGAGAGCTCACTCCTGTGATGGTGGGGGTGAGCAGTAGCAGCTGAGAGTGTCTTAGCAATGCCTTAGCAACAAGGCAGAATGGGAGGATGCAATCTCTGGCATTTTTTCAGCAAGGCTTCATGAAGAATGTAAATGACCTAAACCTATAACAAAGGCATTATCTAACTTTAATAAAAGCTGCAGAGTTTTTTTTTATCTACAGGCGACTTTGCCTGCAGTTTTTTTGGTAGAGGTGAACTAACCCTTTAATAGATATTGAGCTGCTGGAGTTAGTACTTAAAGTGGAACTAAATTCATTGATTTGTTTGGAAAACAGTTACATAAGAGGAATGCCATGAATGATATCTCTAAAGCTCCGTGCACACGATCTGACTTTCCGACAACAAAACTGTGGATTTTTGTTCGAAGGTTGTTGGCTCCAACTTGTCTTGCATACACACGGTCACACAAATGTTGGGCAACAATTACGAACGTAGTGATGTACAACACGTACATGATATCTCCATACTTGATTCCGAGCATGCGTGGACTTTTGTCTGATGGACTTGTGTACACACGATCGGAAAGTCCGACAACAAACATTTGTTGGCGGAAAATTTGAGAACCTGCTAACCAACATTTGTTCAAATAGAGCATACACACGGTCGGACTTGCCGCCAACAAGCTCACATCCAACGTTTGCTGACTGAAAATCCGATCGTGTGTATGGGACATTAGAGTTGCTTGGGTTCTCAACCGAACTGTCAAGCCATCAAAAAGCTGGTGTCATAACTGATCACATGTGCAGCACCTTGGCAATATCAAACAGAGGCTTAAGGCTCGTACACACTATAAAAAAATCGGACGAACGTTTTCATCCAAAGAATTTTTGTACGATTTTCATATAGTGTGTACACAGCTTTTGACAACTTTTCGTACTAAAATTCCCAAAGGGAATTTTTCTCGTACGGGAACGATTTTAATTTAATGTGTACCGTTTTCATACAAGATAAATCAGAAAAGAAAGACTGCGCATGATCAGAAACAATAAACAACAACAAAAAAAAAACCTTTGTCGTACGAGAATTTTCGTACAAATTTTTGTTCTTCAGTTTCTCATCAGTTTCCGATTTGCTTTGACACAACAAGGAAAATCGGACGATCTATCGCTCGACTTTTTTTAAGTGTGTACCCCCCATTAGATGGAAGCTGAAAAGGATCGGAGGGCTTACTGTAATCCTTTCCTTTTAGAGAATACTGTATATTCCAATTTGGAGACGCATTATTAAAGTTCAAAGCTCATAATTGGCCGTTGCAAAGTTCAGTTTAGCCTGGATAGAGAACGATTTTCCATTTTTCTATATTGCAGCAGTAACAGCTACCCCAGCCATGTGAAAGGTGATGCCCTCTGAAATCCTGAGGAAGGACCTGCGGTACAAATGAAAAGAGCAGCTGAGTATGCATGACCCCTAAAGGGGAATCCCCTCCTGCTGCTCTATGTAGTAATGTGTGTGTGTGTGTGGAGTAACAACCCAGCAATACATTTGTTACTTGAAGAGACAAAATGAGGGACAAGTATCGTTAAAAAAGGATAGCCATAAAAATACAGATATCACATTTCTAACAATTTGAGATGAGAGATATGCCGATTGTTGCTAGGATTGTTATGCCACCAATCCTGCCATGACTTTTCTCTCCAACCCATCTGAACATTTGACTTCAGCACATGAATGTTAAAAAAACAACTTTTTGGGAATAAAGAGAAGGATTACTTATTGGCCACAGAGATATTTCAACATAGTAAAAAGCCTTGATAGTTTAAGATGTATTTAATTTTTTTTAACTATATACATTATATATATTTTTTCAGGCAGGTACTTGCATATGAATATTAAGCGTGAAACTTGGTAAAATAAAAAATAACATATATAGTATGGTGCAGTCTGTCACTAGTGGTAACAGCATAGTTTTATTACCTATTAATTCTGCCAGTAGGTTATGTTTTTCTGTAACAGGTTGTTTTTCGTCAATGAAATCTCACGGCAGCATTGTCATTCTGTGGACATCTTAGATGGGCATATCATTTTAGATGGCCTATATTTTAATCAGTAAACTAATTAAAGTTCAACTCCAGCTAACACATTTAAGCAGTTACAGCAACAGTATTTTTTCCCTTTTGGAAAACGTAGAAACATAGAACATATTTTTTTTTTTTTTTCTTTATTTGTCTGAGTATAGATCTGTTTGTCCCTAGCATATTTAAATACACTTTCTATTGACAGGCTCACTACCTCTGCTGGAGGTATATTCCAAGCTTCAACTATTCTTTTGCTAAAATAATACTTTCTAAAATTAGTTTTAAATTTTCCCAATAATATGAACCATATGAATCAAAGCTGATCATTGTAAGCTCCTCCGGAAGTTTTATATGGTTTTTCCCAGCCACTGAAACTGTCACTTTTGTTAGACAACTTAGTTGTTAGTGCATATGGAGAATTGTGGGGAAAAACATAAAGGCATGTGATAAACATAAAGGCACCATTACATGTAATAACCACAGGTACCATAACGGTCCTTTAATATTTACCTATATCATCAGCAGGTGGAGCTCCAAGTTAATTTTTATGTCTTTACCTTTCTAGTTTCTTCTTCTGTGTTGAAAAAAAAGCTTTTGTTTACACAGCTCAATAGCTCAAGGTAAAATTTCCTATGAAAGAGTCAGTAAGATTACTGATTTGCCCTCCTCCTTGCTTGTGTTCAAACAACTCTGTACAAAGTTTCACTCAGAGGTAAAGATTCTAAAAGCAATTGGCTTCAGTGCTCTCTTTTTAGAAAACATTTGGGGAGCAGACCACAGTCTGTCCCCCAGTACAATCCCCTATCCCCCCACGGTCAGTCTGTCCCCCAGTGTTTTGTCAAGTTTTTGGAGTTGTGTTTGATATGTGCACAGAGAGATCACATAAATACTTAAAAGTATAACATTTATTAAAAGTAATGACAGATAAAGATAAAGAAAATATGACAATACTTAGCTAAAGATGCTGTTTCCGACTGCCTGTCTATTGTAATGCCTATACGCATTTTATATGCACGTACACTTTAACTCTTTTGCTATATACTGCATATACTTATGTTACTGACATATTGATGTTTAATAAAGTTCTTACAGTTGTAAAAAAAAAGATGATGTTTCCGCCATGGGTCCTCCATTATATGGCATGGTGAAGAGTCATGCAAGATAACCAGAATAACCAGGATATTAGAGGCTTTATTAGATATTTGTGAGGCCAACCTTAATAAGTAATATGAAATATGCAATAGCCCGATCACCCAGTACAATCATTACACCCCCAGGTCAATCTGTCACAGTCTGCACAATAGCCCCCTTCCTAGTTGGCAAGTATAAGGCAGCTGCTTTGGGCCCCACAACAATGACAGGGCCCAGGGCAGCTACCGGATCCATATACACTTGCACATGGTGTTATCGCACACATTACTGCAATGCAGTTCATTTTGAATGGCAGCCCAATGTGCAAAGACAATGCACTGCAGAGAAGTAAATGGGCTGAGGTGAACTTAAGCAGTATGTATAAGCATTGGGATAAAAGCTGGAGAAGATTATCATGTAGTGCCTGTGAAGGAATGAATGTAAGACATGATTTATGGGAGAACTTGCCATGGAAAGTAGGTGGGGTGATAATTTACAAGTATCTGCTTTATTGGCATGTCTCCACAAAACTGAAGGATTTATATGAATGACCCTGGAGTATTTGGGAAGGACTCTGGAGCAGTAGACATCTGATTCTATCTAAAGCAATGGATATGTGATGGCATACAAAACCCTAGCTGTGGAGTTTATAAGCGTATGTGGTATAAACAACAGCTGATGGCTCCTCTTGACTAGTATTAGGTATACCCTAACTGAAAGAGATTTAGTTTCCTAAAGCACTGTGTATTTTAAACTATTGCCATTTTAAAAAATAATCACTAAATCATATCACATTTCACACTTATCTATCATTGCATAGTGGATCAATGAATCAAGAGTTCTGTGTGTGGAAGGTGATCTGAAAGCCTGTGCTTCCATACTTGCCAACATATTAGTCCTAGTCCCCAGGATGTTGTCCCCCTCACCCATGGGCAAAAAGTAATATGCCCACCTTTAACAGTCTTGTCCAGATCACGCCCACTTTTTGGGTAGTCCTATACCTAATCACACAGGAATATCTCAGTCTGCGCATGCTCAGTGACTCAAAAATGATGATGCTGTGATTTTGGGACACAGTCCGAGACACAACATCATTGGAGTAGAGCACCTAGATGTGGGATGGCAAATCCGGTACATTTGACACCTACGTATGTGCTTTTTTATGCAATAGAGAAATTCAGAAATGCACTGTAAGCTTCTTACTGCTTCTCTTATAGTAAGCCTCATGCTAAAATGTTTTTCCCAGCCAACAATCAGATTTAAACCTGCTTTAGAAGTTTGAATGCAATTGGTTAACAGAACTACCAACAGGATAGCGATGCATAGCAGGGTAAATACTCACCTGGTTCCACATGTCACTGCCTTTCTGTCTAGATGAGCACATTATTATTAGTGAGAAGGGATGAGCTTGATGTTCGGGTCAAACATCGGGTGTTCGCCCGTACGCAGAACAGCGAACATTATGGGGCGTTTGCGGGAAATTAGAGATTGCAGTGCATTACTGTATGATGATTGGCAAAAGCATGCACCTGACCTGCATGCTTTGGCCAATCACAGCACGCTCTGCTAAGAGAGCCATAATTGGCCAAAGGCAAGGTGCCTTTGGCCAATCATGGCTCAGTGGGACTAAGTCCACGCCCTACACTATATAAGGCTGCTTACATAGTGCCCGTGTGTAGTGTTGTTGGCATGGACAGAGATAGCTTGAGTTAGATTAAGCAGGCATGTTATTCAGTTAGTGGCAGTGTATTTGATTGTATATATATATATATATATGTCAGTCTAGTGTGTGTGTGTGTGTGTGTGTGTGTGTGTGTGTGTGTATATATATATATATATATACAGTGGGGATGGAAAGTATTCAGACCCCCTTAAATTTTTCACTCTTTGTTATATTGCAGCCATTTGCTAAAATCATTTAACTTCATTTTTTTCCTAATTAATGTACACACAGCACCCCATATTGACAGAAAAACACAGAATTGTTGACATTTTTGCAGACTTATTAAAAAAGAAAAACTGAAATATCACATGGTCCTAAGTATTCAGACCCTTTGTTCAGTATTTAGTAGAAGCAGCCTTTTGATCTAATACAGCCATGAGTCTTTTTGGGAAAGATGCAACAAGTTTTTCACACCTGGATTTGGGGACCCTCTGCCATTCCTCCTTGCAGATCCTCTCCAGTTCTGTCAGATTGGATGGTAAACGTTGGTGGACAGCCATTTTTAGGTCTCTCCAGAGATGCTCAATTGGGTTTAAGTCAGGGCTCTGTCTGGGCCACTCAAGAATAGTCACGGAGTTGTTGTGAAGCCACTCTTTCGTTATTTTAGCTGTGTGCTTAGGGTCTTTGTCTTGTTGGAAGGTAAACCTTAGGCCCAGTCTGAGGTCCTGAGCACTCTGGAGAAGGTTTTCGTCCTGGATATCCCTGTACTTGGCCGCATTCATCTTTCCCTCGATTGCAACCAGTCGTCCTGTCCCTGCAGCTGAAAAACACCCCCACAGCATGATGCTGCCACCACCATGCTTCACTGTTGGGACTGTATTGGACAGGTGGTGAGCAGTGCCTGGTTTTCTCCACACATACCGCTTAGAATTAAGGTCAAAATCTTGGTCTCATCAAACCAGAGAATCTTATTTCTCACCATCTTGGAGTCCTTCAGGTGTTTTTTAGCAAACTCCATGTGGACTTTCATGTGTCTTGCACTGAGGAGAGGCTTCCGTCGGGCCACTCTGCCATAAAGTCCCGACTGGTGGAGGGCTACAACTTTCTCCTATCTCCCGACTGCAACTCTGGAGCTCAGCCACAGTGATCTTTGGGTTCTTCTTTACCTCTCTCCCCAAGGCTCTTCTCCCCCGATAGCTCAGTTTGGCCAGACGGCCAGCTCTAGGAAGGGTTCTGGTCGTCCCAAACGTCTTCCATTTAAGGATTATGGAGGCCACTGTGCTCTTAGGAACCTTAAGTGCAGCAGATTTTTTTTGTAACCTTGGCCAGATCTGTGCCTTGCCACAATTCTGTCTCTGAGCTCTTCAGGCAGTTCCTTTGAGCTCATGATTCTCATTTGCTCTGATACTGTGAGCTGTAAGGTCTTATATAGACAGATTAATAAATCTGAAAAAATGTCAACAATTCTGTGTTTTTCTGTCAATAAGGGGTGCTGTGTGTACAATAATGAGGAAAAAAAAAGAACTTAAATGATTTTAGCAAATGGCTATATTTTCCGTCCCCACTGTGTATGTGTGTATATATATATAGATATATAGATACATAGATACATATATATATATATATATATATATATATATATATATATATATATATATTTATGGGTGGAGCCCTATGTCCGATATGGACATAGATAACATTTGTAGTTAACATAAAACTTACCATTGGAAATAGACCTGGAAGTGTGGACTTACCATATGAAATGGACCTGAAAGTGTGCCTTGGTCTGCTGGTCGGTATGCCAGAATAAGGGGGCATACCCTAGTTTAAGAAATGATTATTCTGTAGAGAGAAATGAATGAAATGAATGAATGAAATGAATGCCTTGAAATGGGGATGGGAGGGTGGGTATCGCGCACAGGAAACCGACAAGCACCACAGGTGAGTGGGCTGCTTAAATACCCCCCGGGCTCCTCCCATAAATTCAGGCCACCATACTGGCCTTCCTACTTATGGGTGGAGCCCTATGTCCGATATGGACATAGATAACATTTGTAGTTAACATAAAACTTACCATCGGAAATAGACCTGGAAGTGTGGACTTACCATATGAAATGGACCTGAAAGTGTGCCTTGGTCTGCTGGTCGGTATGCCAGAATAAGGGGGCAAAAACACTCAGGTAGGGGTGTGGTTTTGTTGGTTCTGGCTTTGTTTATTTGAGCAAGTTTGGTGAATGCTTGTGCCGTTTCCTCCTGAGGAGTGGGGACGTACCGGGCGAGGTAGGCAGAGTTTCACCTTCTAAGTCTCTTGATGACGTGGTCTGGGACCCATGCCGAAATGCTGCCAAGGCTGCCCCAATACTAAGGAATGACTGGAGTGCTGACTGGGGTCGAGGTGTAGGCAGCGCAAAAGAACCCCCAGGTGTTTGATGAACTGGCAGGTACTCGAGGGTTGCCTGAAAAGGTAATAGGGGACTAGAGTTTGAGTGTTCCGGTAGGAGTGACAGTAGGCGGTCGAGTATGGTTACTGGCCACCGGACGTTGTTTACTTTATAGAGATGGATGTCTATCCTGGAGCTTGATTGCTGGGTTTTGGACACTGCAGGGTGGAGGATGAAATGGTGTTGGCAGCGGGCCAACTACACAGAAGTTGGCCTGCGGGATTGCTGCGGGTGAACTCGCTGGGCCGCCAGAAGCCGTGATAGGCCAAGTAATGGCTGCTTGTATGACCAAACTGGGGAGAAGGCCCAATAGCGAACTGGTTAATATAGTAGACATGTCCTAGAAGGTGGCAGCCTGGAACGAACGTGCAGTGGACATTAAACTGGTGTTGCCAAGATAATTACACCAGCCTGCGCAGGAAGGACACGACAGAACGATGCGGGCCTGGCTTCATTAAGAGGCTCGCCTCAGACCGGATGTCGGTGGCAAAGCCACGGCCTGTCCTGTCCAGATAGGACCCTGAAGTTAAGCAGCTGCCATGACCGGGTGTAACTTGAAGAGGGAGGAAGTCCGGGTAAACCCGGGGTTTAGGAGTGTCTCTGGGAACCATGTACTTGTAAACCGATGATGGCCAAAAATTGCCGCGAAACCTGTGGTGGCTGTGGCATCTGTCGCTATCTGGGGTGACAAGGGCGACGTAGGTGATAAGACCCTAGAGTTAAGGTATAATCATTGATACACCGATCCACGTAGTACGGGACTTTCCGACATTGATAGGTCCGCATTCTTAGAAAGACTGCAGCTACTAGTTAGTACACACCCGTGTATGGGTGAAGTCTTGGGGAACTAACCTGATACGGGTCCGTTTGTCAAGGGGGAGGCTGGCCTGCATGGTGTTCGTTAATTCAGAGGAGGATATTGTAGACCTGGTTCCGGATTATTGAGTTTTTTGAGACTACAAGCTGAAGGACATAATGGTATTACCAGCGAGTCAAGTGGTGTCTACATAGTACCTGGCTGCCTGTGCCAGTAAAAGTGAATTTGTTAGGCCGTAGAAAACCACAGAGGGCCAGGTAGATGGCTGCTTGTATGACTAGACTGTGGAATGTCTGAGGTTTTGACATGTCCCTGAAGATGGCAGTTGTGATGGGCAAGCGTTTGCCGTTAGCTATGGGCTGATGCTTCTGGACGCCACGTAGAAAGGATCCTACTGTATGAGCCGTAAACACGGATGACTCTCTGGAGTCCTGTGAGGGCAAGAAATGCTGGATGTTGGCTAGGTATAGCCTGATGATGTTATGAGGAGCCAGCTGTGTGTGGCAATATGATACCTGGTGCGGGGTGGAACCTGAATTCAACTGACCTAAGCGAGAAATGACACAGAAATCGATGAGTGGCTCGTATGAAATGCCACTGGAGACAAGTGGCCGATTAAGTGCCACTGAAGAATGATGTGTGACTGATTGTGATTGGATACGTACTTGCCATGATTGCAAGAAGTTATGCTTGGGTGTGTCCCTGCAACATTTGCAAGAAGTTGTGACTGGATGCGTGCTTGCAATGATTGCAAGAAGTTATGCTTGGATGCATGCTTGCAACGTTTGCAAGAAGTTATGCTTGGATGCATGCTTGCAACGTTTGCAAGAAGTAATGCTAAGATGCGTGTCTTGTAATGATTGTAAGATTTGTGCTTGAATGTGTGCTAGCAACGATTGCAAGGGAGTTCCTGTCGGTGGAGATGTGTTTGTAGTGACTGTGAAAAGTTCGTATTGCTGCATGTGCTTGCAAGACTGCAAGAGTTAAGCTTGGATGTGTGCTTGCAATGGTTGCGAGAAGTTATGTTTGAATGCATGCCTGCAACGTTTGCAAGAAGTTTTATGATTGGATGCATGTTTGAAATGATTGCAAGAAATTGTGCTTGGATGTGTGCTTACAACGACTGCAAGACGTTCTGCTTGGATGCGTACTTGCAACGATTGCAAGAAGTCATGATGGGATGTGTGCTTGCAACAATTGCAAGAGGTTATGTTTCGATGTGTGCTTGCAATGAAATGCAAGAAGTTGTGTTTGGATGCGTTTTTACAACGATTGCAAGAAGTTATACTTGGATGTGCTGTGACTACGAGGGGGTATAGTAGCGAGGCGAAGTTTTCAACGAATGAATCGGGACCATGACTGAGCTTCGAAGGAAGACGGGGTGTGGCCCTTTTTTATTTTTATTTTTTTATTTTTTTGACTGACCTAGAGGAAATGACAGATGACAACCGGTGGAGGGTTTGACTACCTGGTTTGACAGGTAAATTGCAACATGTTTAAGCGACAGGTGCATATCATTAAATAAATGAGTGAACTGTTGCCATGGCAGAGGCACGAATCAGTGTGCCATGACTGCGCCAATGAGGCCGCGCCAACTGGGGCTTGCCAGGATGAACCGATGTCCGACGGATGCCCTGAACTTGAATCGGGGAGCGGCATGCGACAATGAAATAAATTAAATGTTTGCCTTAGAATGAAATTAATGAAAAACGTTTCGCCATGACAGAGGCACGAATCAGTCGTGCCGCAGCTGCGACTGACAACAACCCGGACTCTGGAGCATGCATTGAAATGAGGCAAAAAGAAATGCTGGTGCATGCCGGAATAAATTGGTGCACGACGGATGCGACTGGATTTGAATGGGAGTGTGGTATTTTACCGTGAAATGTTTGCCCTGGCAAAGGCACGAATTGGTTATGCCGCTACTGATAGCTAACCAAGTTCTGATGCGGCGTTGGCTGAGGCCAAAACGTTTTACTTATACTACTTTATATATATATATATTTTTTTTTTTTGTATATTGTTTTTTTTTTTTTTTATTTATTTATTTATTTATTTTTTATTGTTTTTTTTTTTTTTTTTTTTTTTTGACTGCGACAAATGACGAGTCGGACTATGGAGTAGGAATGAAATGAGGCCAAGACAACTGGGGCGCGCCGGAACGAATCGGTGCATCTTGGATGCTACTGGATTCGAATCGGGGCGCGGTACGTGACAGTGAGATGAGTGAAATGATGAAATGAATGAAATGATTTGTCATGGTAGAGGCGCGTGCCATGACAGAGGCACGAGTCGATCATGTCGCGACTGCAACTGACAACGACCGGACTCCGGAGCATGTACTGAAATGTGGCCGAAAATACCTGGGGCACGCCGTGACGAATCGTTGCATCATGGATGCAACTGGATTTGAATCGGAACGTGATTCGTGACAGTTGAAATGATTCCCATGACAGAGGAACGAATCGGTGAGCCGCAAACTACGACTGACAACGAAGCGGACTCTGGAGCATGTCCAGAAATGAGGCCGGGCCCTGGGGCACGCCATAACGAATCGGTGCATCGAAGATGCGACTGGATTCGAACCGGAGCGCGGTAAGTGCAGGTGTAACATTTTGTTGCCATGACAGAGGCGCGAATCGATCATGCCGCTATAGCGACTGACTGCGAATCGGACTCTGGAGCATGTACTGAAATGTGGCCAATACCTGGGGCACGCCAAGACGAATCGGTGCATTTCCATGCGACTGAATTCGTAACGGAGCGTGATACGTGGCATGATAACCATGACAGAGGTACGAATCGGTGAGTCGAAAGTGACTGATAATGACGTGACTCTGGAGCATGTACTGAAATGAGGCCGTAACTACTGGGGCACACCGGAGCGAATCGGTGCATCATTTAGATGCGACTGGATTCGAATCGGAGCGCGGTACGTGACTGAAATGAAAGAAATGATTCGAAATGGTTTGAAATGTTAGAAATGAATTTAGAAATGTTCAAAATGAGAAATGATTGATATCGACTGACGTGGTTCGATAAGGAATAGCGAACCGCTACGGCTGTTTGCTGACGCCTGGTAATAATTAGACATGCCTAAAACGAAGCGACGTCTATGTCGCTGTGCTTTTTTTCAGATAACGAGAAATGGTGACATGACGACAGTGCGAGTAATACACATGCGGTTACGTTCGTGAAATTTGCGAGTGATTCGTAATTCTGATATCACGGTTTAGTGACATGACATAAAAGTACGTAAAAACAAAAATCCGAGGGGACCCTACCTGCGACAGCCCAGCCAGCCGCGTGGTGCGAACGAATCGGTAAACGCGGACTTCAAAAACTCTCGGGCACGGAGATCACGAATGCGGGAACTTGTGAGCCAAGTATTTGCGAACGCTGAAATCGGAATAGTCGGCCTAGTGACGTATATCGCGCACAGGAAACCGACAAGCACCACAGGTAAGTGGGCTGCTTAAATACCCCCCGGGCTCCTCCCATAAATTCAGGCCACCATACTGGCCTTCCTACATATATAGAGATATATATCTATATATATATATAGATATATACTCTGCATTTAGCATAGACTTTATATTCAATGTTTACTCTATATTCAGTCAGTGCAGGCGGTGTGTGTATATATATATATATATATATATATATATGATATATATATATATATATATATATATATATATATATATATATATATATATATATATATATACAGTCTAGTTGCCAGCGGTTTAGACATTAATGGCCGTGTGTTGAGTTATTTTGGGGGGACAGCAAATTTACACTGTTATACAAGCTGTACACTCATTACTTTACATTGTAGCAAAGTGTCAATTTTTAAGTGTTGTCACATGAAAAGATATAATAAAATATTTACAAAAATGCGAAGGGTGTACTCACTTTTGTGAGATACTGTGTGTGTGTGTGTGTGTGTGTGTGTGTGTGTATGTATGTGTGTGTGTATATATATATCTATATATCTATATCTAGATATATAGATATATACTCTGCATTCAGTGTAGCATATATATATATATATATATATATATATATATATATATATATATATATATATACACATATATATAGTGCATTCAGTGGTGTACAGTATATAATACACTTTAAGCGGTGTATCAGTCTAGTATATACTCTGCATTCAGTGTAGCCTATATATACAGTGCATTCAGTGGTGTACTGTTTCTAATACACTTCAGGCGGTGTACACAGTATCTAATACAGTGTGTATTATATATATACAGTCTAGTCTATATATATATATATACTCTGCATCCAGTGTAGCCTATATCTACAGTGCATTCAGTGGTGTACTGTTTCTAATACACTTGTGTATTAATATATATATATATATATATATATATATACAGTCTAGTCTATATAGTATCTCACAAAAGTGAGTACACCCCTCACATTTTTATAAATATTTTGTTATATCTTTTCACGTGACAACACTGAAGAAATGACACTTTGCTACAATGTAAAGTAGTGAGCTTACAGCTTGTATAACAGTGCAAATTTACTGTCCCCTCAAAATAAATCAACACACAGCCATTAATGGCTAAATTGCTGGCAACAAAAGTGAGTACACCCCTAAAAGAAAATGTCCAAATTGGGCCCAATTAGCCATTTTCCCTCCCCGGTGTCATGCGACTCATTAGTGTTACAAGGTCTCAGGTGTGAATGGGGAGCAGGTGTGTTAAATTTGGTGTTATTGCTCTCACTTTCTCATACTGGTCACTGGAAGTTTAACATGCCCCCTTCAAAGAACTCTCTGAGGATCTATAAAAAAAATTGTTGCTCTACATAAAGATGGCTTAGGCTATTCCAAAACGCCATTTCTTTTCACGGAAGGCCATTACGGCCATTACGACGCTCTACTGGCATGTGGAAGGCGATGTTTTGGCCTCGTTAGACAGGGCAGTCAGCAGTAAGGTTCATATGACCACTGACTCATGGCCAAGCAGGCATGGGCAGGGACGTTACCTTTCCTTCACGGCGCACTGGGTAACTCCGCTGGCAGCTGGAAAGGATGCAGGACAGGGTTCAGTGTTGTTGGAGCTTGTTCCGCCACCACGCCTCCAAAATGCTAGTGGTGATTCTGCCACAGCTCTCTCTCCACCCCTCTTCCTCCTCTTTTGCAGATTTGTCATCTGAACCAGCAGTGCTCCGTAAGCTTTCAAGGGGCTACACAAGCAGTCAGGCTAAAAGATGCCATGCAGTGCTTGAGTTGGTCTGCCTAGGGGACAGGAGCCACACTGGGTCAGAGATTCTGTTAGCTCTGCAGGGGCAGGCTCAGAGGTGGTTGACGCCATGCCAGCTTCAACCAGGAATGGTTGTATGCGACAATGGCACCAACCTTCTCTCCACCCTCCGACAGGGACACTTGACCCATGTTCCATGTTTGGCACACGTCCTGAATTTGGTGCAGCAGTTCTTGACCAGGTTCCCAGGCTTACAAGATCTCCTGAGGCAGGTCAGAAAGGTCTGTGGTCATTTCCGCTGGTCATACAATGCCAGTGCTCGGCTGGCTGACATTCAAAGGGAATGCAACCTGCCCACCAACCGCCTCATTTGTAACATGCCCACCAGGTGGAACTCAATGTTGACAATGCTGCAGCAGCTGTACACACAGCAGAGGGCAATCAATGAGTACCTGTGCAAGTATAGCACCAGCACAGGCTTAGAGGAGCTTGACTTCTTTTCGCCACACCCGTGGCTACTAATCAAAGATGCATGCACTGTCCTGTCACCATTTGAGGAGGCCACAAGGATGGTGAGCAGCGACAATACATCCATCAGTGACACTGTCCCTCTAGTCTTCCTGCTGGAGCACATGCTTCGTGGAATCATGGACAGGGCACTTGAGGCAGAACAGCGGGAGGAAGATGAGGATATCCTTTCCTCTCAAGGCCCCTTTTATCCAGATAGCATTCCTGCAGGTCCGCCAAACACACAGGAAGAAGATGAGGAGGAGGAGGATTGTGTCAGCATGGATGTAGAGGATAACACTCAGCAGCAGTCTACAAGGGATGGTTTTCAGTCTCCAGAAACCCAAGGAGTTTTACGTGGCTGGGAGGAGGTAGTTACAGATAATGTGATCCTTAGTGACCCAGAGGACTCAGAATCGAATGCCTCTGCAAACCTTTGATGCATGGCCTCTCTGATTCTGCAAAGCCTGTGAAAGGACCCTAGGATTCGGGGTATCAAGGAGGGGGATCATTAGTGGCTGGCAACCCTTCTTGATCCACGTTACAAGGGTAAAGTTGCAGAAGTCATCCTGCCTTCGCAGAGAGAGCAGAGGATGAAACATCTTCAGGAGGCCTTTAAGAAAGGTTTGTGTAATGCATTTCCAGACCTTGGGAGGTTACTATTTTCTGGTGCTGGACAACGTGTTGTTGAGGTTTCGTTCAGTCAGAGGAAAAACGGTGGAGAAGGTGGCCGGTTACCGATGCCTTTATAAAATTTTTCAGTCCTCAGAGCCAGCATCTGCATTATATGGTACAGGAATATCTAGGGGCAAGAGCAGACTTGGAGACCTTTTCAACAGAGCATCCACTGGGTTACTGGGTCTTGAGGATGGACCACTGGCCAGAACTTGCTCAATATGCAATGGAGCTACTGGCCTGTCCTGTATCCAGCATGCTTTCTGAACGAAAATTCTATGCTGCTGGAGGGTTTGTAACGGATCAAAGAGTGTGCCTGTCCAGAGACTCCGTTGATAGGCTCACATCCATTAAAATGAATCAGTTTCGGATCAGCAGCTATAAAGCACCCGATGCTGATGTACCTGAATTTGCTATGGATATGGGATCCCTTGAAGACTGCCTATGCTGACTATCCTATTCCTCTTCAATCTTGATGATGCTAGCTTCCAACAATATTTTTGGTTTAGGTCACTACCACCACCCAATGCCCAATTTTTTTGATTATAATTTTTGATATGATATTTCACAGCAGGGCCTGTTCCTGCACCCAACAAGAGTAACTGTAAAGGCCTTACAGTGTTCTGGCACCACCAAAACCAAAGGCCCAATTTTTTTAACCCTGTTTCACAGGGGCATGTAATTACAATTTTTTTATATAATATTTCACAGCAGGGCCCGTTCCTGCGCCCAACAAGAGTAACTGTGAGGGCTTAGTGTTCTGGCGCCACAAAAACCAAAGGCCCAATGTTTCTGCCCCTGTTTAACAGGGGCATGTAATTACAATTTTTGAAATAATAGTTAAGTAGGGCCCATTCCTGCGCCCAACAAAAGTACCTGTCAGGGGTTACAGTGTTCTGGCACCACCAACCCTGCTGTTCAGAGTATATAGTGCCTGGGGGACCCTCACACCATTTTTTTTACATTTTGGTGCAGGGTTTTCCTTAAAGAGGAGTTCCACCCAGGGGGTCAGGTAAAAAAAAATAAAAATTAAAAGTCAGCAGCTACAAATACTGCAGCTGCTGACTTTTAATTGGACACTTACCTGTCCCTGGGTCCAGCGATGCGGGGGATCGAAGCCCCGCTTGTCTCCCCCTCCGTTCAGTGGCGCCGGCATTGCAACTGTGGGCACCGGGCTGTGGCTTCACAGCCTGGCACCCACTGCGCATGCGCGAGCGGCGCCGCACGCCGTGATTGGCCGCTCAGTCACCTGGGACCTGTAATGGGTCCCAGATGATTGACAGCGGCGAGGGAGCAGAGCGGAGCCCTTCCTGTGCCGAGGGGGAAGTGATGTCACCAGCCCAGGCACTGGAAGGGGCAGACTACAAGGGACCCCCTAGCAACAGGCATTTAGAGGTAAGTTAAAAAAAAAAAATATCCAAATGTTTTTTTGTTTTTTTTTTTTTTAGGATTTTTCAAGTTTTTTTGTTTTTTTGGGTGGAACCCCACTTTAATATCCATACAAGACCTGAAGGATCTGGTATGGATTTTGAGGGCGACATCCATGCCATTTTTTTTTGGTGCTGTTATAAACATGGGAAGGATGTGCTACATTACAGGCAGACTAAGGAGACCCCCCAGGCACAATATTTAAAGAAATATTTAATTTTTCTTGTTTCATTTTAAGCATTATTACAATCACTGCTCCTGAAAAAAAACGGCTGTTTTTAAAACTTTTTTTTGCATTGATACATGTCCCCTGGGGCATGACCCGGGTCCCCAAACACTTTTTATGGCAATACCTTGCATATAAGCCTTTAAAATTAGCACTTTTGATTTTTCATGTTCGCATCCCATAGACTTTATTGGGCACAAATTTTTTGCCTGTTCGCATGTTCTGCTGCGAACCAAACCGGGGGAGGGTAGGGGGGTGTTCGGCTCATCCCTACTAGGGTTGCCACCTGTACGGGTTTCTCCCGGACAGTCCGGTTTTTAAATGATGTGTTCAGGTTTTCATCTGCTCCAGACCCGGACACATCATTCAGACCGAACTGCACCGGGAATGACATGTCTGCATGACCATCTGATGCATGTCTCCCCTCCCCGCCGTCCCGGGAGCCTGTCTCACTCACACAGCAGAACAAAGCTGCCTCCTCCCCATCCTCCTCCTTCTCATTCAGCTCTGTGTATACACACAGGAGGAGGAGGGGGGAGCAGGAACACATGCTGATTTCAGGTCTGTACAAAGTTTTCTATGCTTTGTAGATGGACAGGGAGGAGGGGGAGAGAGTGGCTGGGAAGGAGGAAACTAGAAAAATGTACACTTGGTGAAATGATTGGGGGGTTAGGAGGATATGTGCTGGGGGGGGGGGTGCTTTGGTATGAGAAAGGACATATTCTAGAAATGTGGCATATGAATGGCAGCCCAACGCACAAAGACAATGCACCTGTGCTGTAGCTTTGCGTTAGGAAAAAAGGGTAAAAGGGTCAAGCATGTTTTTTTAACATCCTAGGGTGTGTCGGTGACTTAATGCATGCTAGTGCATGTGTACTAATGCACCGCAGAGAAGTAAATGGGCTGAGGTGAACTTAGGTCATCATGGGCATGACGCAGAATGGCAGAAGCAGTATGTATAAGTATTTGACTGGAATAAAAGCTGGAGAAGATTATCATGTAGTGTCTGTGAAGGAATGAATGTAAGATATGAGTTATGGGAGAACCTGCCATGGAAAGTAGGTGGGGTGATAAAGTATCTGCTTTATTGGCAGGTCTCCACAAAACTGAAGGATTTATATGAATGACCTTGGAGTATTTGGGAAGGACTCTGGAGCAGTAGACATCTGATTCTATCTAAAGCAATGGATATGTGATGGCATACAAAATCCCTAGCTGTGGAGTTTATAAGCGTATGTGGTATAAACAACAGCTGATAGCTCCTCTTGACTAGAATTAGGTAAACTCTAACTGAAAGAGATTTAGTTTCCTAAAGCACTGTGTATTATAAACTATTGCCATTTAAAAAAATAATCACTAGATCATATCACATTTCACACTTACTGTATCTATCATTGCATAGTGGATCAATGAATCAAGAGTTCTGTGTGTGGAAGGTGATCTGAGAGCCTGTACTTCCATACTTGCCAACATATTAATCCTAGTCCCCAAGGATGTTGTCCCCCTCACCCATGGCCCAAACATAATATGCCCACCTTTAACAGTCTTGTCCAGATCACGCCCACTTTCTGGGTAGTCCTATACCTAATCACACAGGAATCTCCCAGTCTGCGCATGCTCAGTGACTCAAAAATGATGATGCTGTGATTTTGGGACACAGTCCGAGACACAACATCATCAGAATAGAGCACCTAGATGTGGGATGGCAAATCCAGTACAGTTGATACCTATGTATGTGCTTTTTTAATGCGAAAGAGAAATTCAGAAATGCACTGTAAGCTTCTTACTGCTTCTCTCTTATAGTAAGCCTCATGCTAAGATGTTTTTTTCCCAGCCAACAATCAGATTTAAACCTGCTTTAGAAGTTTGAATGCAATTGGTTAACCGAACTACCAACAGTATAGCGATGCAGAGCAGGGTAAATACTCACCTGGTTCCATGTGTCACTGCCTTATCTGTCTAGATGAGCACGTTATTACTAGTGAGAAGGGATGAGCTCGATGTTCGGGTCGAACATCGGGTGTTCGCCCGTTTGCAGAACAGCAGACATTATGGGGCATTCGTGGGAAATTCAAACGCAGTGGACCACCACATAATGCACTGTGAGATCGCAGTGCTTTGCTGTATGATGATTGGCCAAACCATACACCTGACCTGCATGCTTTGGCCAATCACAGTGCACTCTGCTAAGAGGGCCATAATTGGCCAAAGGCAGGGTGCCTTTGGCCAATCATGGCTCAGTAGGACTAAGTCCACGCCCCACACTATATAAGGCTGCTTACATAGCACCCGTGTGTAGTGTTGTTGGCATGGACAGAGAGATAGCTTCGGTTAGATTAAGCAGGCAGCTTATTCAGTTAGTGGCAGTGTATTTAATATAGCTCTGTGTTTGTGTGTGTATATATATATATATATATATATATATATATATATATATATATATATATATATATATATATACACACATATTATATATTCAGTGTTTACTCTATATTCAGTCAGTGCAGGCAGTGTATTAATATATGTATACAGTCTAATATATATATATATATATATACTCTGCATTCAATGTAGCGTATGTATACAGTGCATTCAGCGGTGTACAGCATATAATACACTTCAGGCGGTGTATCAAAATATATATATATATATATATATATATATATATATTTATTATTCTCTGCATTCAGTGTAGCCTATATCTACAGTGCATTCGGTGGTGTACTGTTTCTAATACACTTCAGGCGGTGTGTGTGTGTGTATATATATATATATATATATATATATGTATATATATATATTCCACATTCCGCTATTCCACAGTCTCCTTGTCCACAGTCACTCCTTCCATAGCCCCACCATCATGCACGGAGGAGTCCCCAGAATTATTCAACCACAGTATCGGTTATATGCTGCTGAAGGATGCGCATCGATTTGAAGGCTCCGATGTTGGCTCACAGGTTGAGGAAGGGAGTAATGTGAGCCTAGAGAGAGGGGGTGCCACAGAAGGACAAGAAACTGGCAGTCATGTTCCCCCACCTGCAGTATACTGCCAAGTTTGCTCTAGTAACAAGGAGGAAGGGGATGATGAGGTCACTGACTGTACTTGGGTGCCTGAGAGGAGGAGGCACAAATCCAAAGAGGCAGGATGTCCTCTAGGGGGCAGCTTAAGGGCAGCCACCCTATTGCATCACACCGCAGAGCTCCGCAGGTGTAGGGTGCTGCTGACTCCCCGCTGACTTTTAAAAGTTCCTTGGTGCAAGCCTTTTTCAACACATGTGCAGCAGATCACACCGTTGCTGTTTGCAACCTATGTCTGAAGCGGATCAATCGTGGCCAGAACAACAGCACTTGAAAGACCCACATCATAGAAAAAGGCAGACTTCTCCTTGCTCCTCATCTGGGATCTCCAACCCCACTATACCTCCAGTCCTCTCAAAAACCTGCACTGAGAGGAACGAAGGTATAGCAATAGGTGTCCCAAGGACTTGCAGCCAATTTCCTAGCAGTACACCACCAATTGATTTTAGCAGGCAAATTTCCCTACCCGTTACTGAACCGTAAAAAGAAATTTGATCCCAGCCATCCACATGCTCAGCATCTAAATGCTAGCTTGGCCAAATTGCTAGCACTGCAACTGCTGCCATTTCAGCTGGTAGACCCTGCCCCCTTTCGTGAATTTGTGGAATGTGCTGTACCTCAGTGGCAGGTTCCAAAACACCATTTCTTTTCATGGAAGGCCATTCCGTTCCCTACTGGCATGTGGAAGGCAATGTTTTGGCCTCGTTGGACAGGGCGGTCAGCAGTAAGGTTCATATTACCGCTAACTCATGGTCCAGCAGGCATGGGCAGGGACATTACCTTTCCTTCATGGCGCACTGGGTAACTCTGCTGGCAGCTGGGAAGGATGCAGGGCAGGGTTCAGTGTTGTTGGAGCTTGTTCCGCCACCACGCCTCCAAAATGCTAGTGGTGATTCTGCCACAGCTCGCTCCTCCACCCCCTCCTCTTCTTCTTCCTATATGGCCTCTTCTTCAGATTTGTCCTCTGAACCAGCAGTGCTCTGTAAGCTTTCAAGGGGCTACGCAAGCAGTCAGGCTAAAAGATGCCATGCAGTGGTTGAGTTGGTCTGTCTAGGGGACAGGAGCCACACTGGGTCAGAGATTCTGTCAGCTCTGCAGGGGCAGGCTCAGAGGTGGTTGACGCCATGCCAGCTTCAGCCAGGAATGGTTGTATGCGACAATGGCACCAACCTTCTCTCCACCCTCCGACAGGGACACTTGACCCATGTACCATGTTTGCCACACGTCCTGAATTTGGTGGTGCAGCGGTTCTTGACCAGATTCCCAGGCTTAGAGGATCTCCTGAGGCAGGTCAGAAAAGTCTGTGGTAATTTCCGCCGGTCATACAATGCCAGTGCTCGGCTGGCTGACATTCAAAGGGAATGCAACCTGCCCACCAACCGCCTCATTTGTGACATGCCCACCAGGTGGAACTCAATGTTGGCAATGCACACACAGCAGAGGGCAATCAATGAGTACCTGTGCAAAAATGGCACCAGGACAGGCTCAGAGGAGCGTGGCTTCTTTTCGCACACCAGTGGCTACAGATCAAGGATGCATGCACTGTCCTGTCACCATTTGAGGAGGCCACAAGAATGATGAGCAGCAACATTACATGCATCAGTGACACTGTCCCTCTAGTCTTCTTGCTGGCGCACATGCTTCGTGGAATCGTGAACAGGGCACTTGAGGCAGAACAGTGGGAGGAAGAGGAGGACATCCTTTCCTCTCAAGGCCCCTTTATCCAGATATCATTGCTGCGGGCCTGCCAAACACACAGGAAGAAGATGAGGAGGAGGAGGATTGTGTCCGCATGGATGTAGAGGATAACATTCAGCAGCAGTCTACAAGGGATGGTTTTCAGTCTCCAGAAACCCAAGGAGTTGTACATGGCTGGGAGGAGGTAGTTACAGATAATGTGATCCTTAGTGACCCAGAGGACTCAGAATCGCATGCCTCTGCAAACTTATGCTGCATGGCCTCCCTGATTCTGCAAAACCTGCGAAAGGACACTAGGATTCGTGGCATCAAGGAGAGGGATCATTACTGGTTGGCAACCCTTCTTGATCCACATAACATAGTTAAAGTTGCAGAAGTCATCCTGCCTTCGCAGAAGGAGCAGAGGATGAAACATCTTCAGGAGGCCTTTAGGAAAGGTTTGTGTAATGCATTTCCAGACCCTGGGAGATTACCATTTTCTGGTGCTGGACAACGTGTTGCTGAGGCTTCGTTCAGTCAAAGGAAGAGCGGTGGAGAAGGTGGCCGGCTGACCGATGCTTTTAAACAATTTTGCAGGGGCAAGAGCAGACTTGGAGACCTTTCCAACAGAGCATCCACTGGGTTACTGGGTCTTGAGGATGGACCACTGGCCAGAACTTGCTCAATATGCAATCAAGCTACTGGCCTGTCCTGCATCCAGCCTGCTTTCTGATAGGGATGGGCCGAACACTCCCGGTTCGGTTCGCATCCAGAACATGCGAACAGGCAAAAAATTTGTTTGAACACGCGAACACCGTTAGTCTATGGGACTTGAACATGAAAAATCAAAAGTGCTAATTTTAAAGGCTAATATGCAAGTTATTTTCACAAAAAGTGTTCGGGGACCTGGGTCCTGCCCCAGGGGACATGTATCAACGCAAAAAAAAGTTTTAAAAACGACCGTTTTTTCGGGAGCAGTGATTTTAATAATGCTTAAAGTGAAACAATAACAGTGAAATATTCCTTTAAATTTCGTACCTGGGGGGTGTCTATAGTATGCCTGTAAAGTAGCGCATGTTTCCCGTGTTTATAACAGTCCGAGAGCAAAATGACATCTCTAAAGGAAAAAGAAATAATTTAAAAGTGCTAGCGCTAGTGCCGGCTATTAATGAATTGTCGGTCCCGACAATACACATAAAAGTCATTGAAATTCACTGAAAAATTTAAAAAAAAAATGCATGGGGATCCCCAAAATTCTTTTACTGGGCCCTTCAGGTCTGGTATGGATATTAAGGGGAACTCCGCGCCAAAATTAAAAAAAAATGGCGTGGGGTTCCCCCCAAAATCCACACCAGACCCTTATCCAAGCACACAACCTGGCAGGCCGCAGGAGAAGAGGGGGGGACTAAAGAGCGCCCCCCGAACTGTACCAGGCCATGCCCTCAAGATTGGGAGGGTGCTTTTGTGTAGCCCCCCCAAAGCACCTTGTCCCCATGTTGATGGGGAGAAGGGCCTCATCCCCACAACCCTTGCCCGGTGGTTGTGGGGGTCTGCGGGCAGGGGGGCTTTTCAGAATCTGGAAGCCCCCTTTAACAAAGGGAACTCCCAGATCCCGGCCCCCTTGTGTGAAACGGTAATGGGGTACTTTGTACTCCTACCATTTCACCCAAAAAAGTGACAAAAAAGGTAAAAAAAAAACACACACACAGCTTGGCACAAGTCCTTTAATAAAAAAAAAATTCCAGCGATGTAATCCTTTTACGATCCACGAACGATACAGCCTCCTCCATAGGAGGCGCCCGGCAGAATGATGCGCAACTCGGATGACAGTTCTTAGATAACCGAGGGCGGGGCCACCCGTGACATGGACGGGTGACCCCGCCCGCCTCTGATGCAAGGGGAAATGCCAGGGTTACCCAGTGACATGTACGGGTGACCCTGCCCCCCTCTGATGCAAGGGAAATGCCAGGGTTACTCTGACATGTACGGGCTACCCCAAAGCACCCTTCCAATGTTAAGGGTATGCGGCCTGGTATGGTTCAGGAGGGGGGCCTACTCTCTCGTCCCCCCTCTTTTCCTGCGGCCTGCCAGGTTGCATGCTTGGATAAGGCTCTGGTGTGGATTTTTGGGGGAATCCCACACCATTTTTTTTTTATTTGGGTGCGGAGTTCCCCTTAAAAGCCATACCAGACCTGAAGGGCCTGGTAATGGAATTTTGGGGGACCCCCATGCATTTTTTTAATTTTTTTATTTCAATGACTTTCAATGACTTTTGTGTGTATTGTCAGGACCGACAATTCATTAATAGCCGGCACTAGCACTTTTAAATGACTTTTTTTTCCTTTAGAAATGTCATTTTGCTCTCGGACTGTTATAAACACGGGAAACATGCGCTACTTTACAGGCATACTATAGACACCCCCCAGGTACGAAATTAAAAGGAATATTTCACTTTTATTTTTTCACTTTAAGCATTATTAAAATCACTGCTCCTGAAAAAACGGCCGTTTTTAAAACTTTTTTTTGCATTGATACATGTCCCCTGGGGCAGGACCCAGGTCCCCAAACACTTTTTATGACAATAACTTGCATATTAGCCTTTAAAATTAGCACTTTTGATTCCTCCCATAGACTTTCAACGGGTGTTCCGTGGCTTTCATATTTGCCGCGAACACCCCAAATTGTTCGCTATTCTGCAAACGGACGAACAGCCACAGACAGCCCATCCCTACTTTCGGAATGCAGATTCAATGCTGCTGGAGGGTTTGTAACGGATCAAAGAGTGTGCCTGTCCACAGACTTCATTGATAGGCTCACATTCATAAAAAATAATCAGTCTTGGAACAGCAGCTATCAAGCACCTGATGCTGATGTAACTGAATTTGCTATGGATATAAAATCCCTTGAAGACTGCCTATGTTTACTATCCTATTCCTCTTCAATCTTGATGATGCTAGCTTCCAAAAATATTTTTGGTTTAGGGCACCACCACCCAAGGCCCAATTTTTTTAATTATAATTTTTGATATGATATTTCACAACAGGGCCTGTTCCTGCGCCCAGCAAGAGTAACTGTAAAGAGCTTACAGTGTTCTGGCACCACCAAAACCAAAGGCCCAATTTTTCTAACCCTGTTTAACAGGGGCATGTAAATACAATTTTTTTATATAATATTTCACAGCAGGGCCCGTTCCTGTGCCCAACAAGAGTAACTGTGAGGGGTTACAGTGTTGTGGCACCACCACCACCCAAGGCCCAATTTTTCTGCCCCTTTTTAACAGGGGCATGTAATTACAATTTTTGATATAATATTTTACAGCAGGGCCGTTCCTGCACCCAACAAGAGTAACTGTGAGGGGTTACAGTGTTCTGGCGCCACCAAAACCAAAGACACAATTTTTCTGCCCCTGTTTAACAGGGCCATGTAATTACAATTTTTGATATATTTCACAGTAGGGCCCATTCCTGCGCCCAACAAGAGTACCTGTGAGGGGTTACAGTGTTCTGGCACAACCAACACATAGGGCCCAATTTTTCTGCAGAGTATATAGGGCACACTAAATAATATCTATACTGCTATTCAGAGTATATAGTGCCTGGGGGACCCCCACACCATTTTTGTTTACATTTTGGTGCAGGGTTTTCCTTAATATCTATACCAGACCTGAAGGGCCTGGTATGGATTTTGAGGGGGACATCCATTCCATTTTTTTTGTATTTTTGATGAAGTTATAAACATGGGAAAGATGCACTACATTACAGGCAGACTAAGGAGAACCCCCAGGCCCGATATTTAAAGAAATATTTCATTTTTACTGATTCACTTTAAGCATTATTAAAATCACTGCTCCCCAAAAAAAGTCAGTTTTTAAAACTTTTTTTTGCATTGATATATGTCTCCTGGGGCAGGACCCAGGTCCCCAAACACTTTTTTATGGCAATACCTTGCATATAAGTCTTTAAAATGAGCAGTTTTGATTTTTCACGTTCGCGTCCCATAGACTTTATTGGGCACAAATTTTTTGCCTGTTCGCATGTTCTGCTGCGAACCAAAACGGGGGGGGGGGGGTGTTCAGCTCATCTCTACTAGGGTTGCCACCTGTACGGGTTTCTCCCGCAAAGTCCATTTTTTGAATGATGTATTTGGGTTTTCATCTGCTCCAGACCCGGGCACATCATTCAGACTGAACTGCACCGGGAATGACATGTCTGCATGACCATCTGATGCATGTCTCCCCTCCCCACCGTCCCGGGAGCCTGTCTCACTCACACAGCAGAATGAAGCTGCCTCCTCCCCATCCTCCTCCTTCTCATGCAGCTCTGTATGTACACACAGGAGAAGGGGGAGTAGGAACACATGCTGATTTCAGGTCTGTACAAAGTTTTCTATGCTTTGTAGAGGGACAGGGAGGAGGGGGAGAGAGTGGCTGGGAAGGAGGAAACTAGAAAAATGTACACTTGGTTGGGTGTTGTTGGCGGGGTTAGGAGGTTATGTGCTGTGTGGTATGAGAAAGGGCATATACCAGAAGTGTGGGATGAATTTGAAACCTGACAGCCCCTTCCAGCACTAGCCCTCTCCCTCCCAGAGTGCCCCCCAGCACATATCCAACCCCCCTTCCAGCACTAGCCTTCTTCCTCCCAGAATGCCCCCAGCACATATCCAATCCCTCCTTCCAGCACTAGCCCTCTCCCTCCCAGAGTGGCCCCCAGCACATATCCAATCCCCCCTTCCAGCACTAACCCTCTCCCTCCCAGAGTGCCCCCCCAGCACATATCCAACCGCCCCCTTCCAGCACTCGCCCTCTTCCTCTCAGAGTGCCCCCCAGCACATATACAACCCCCCCTCCATCACTAGCCCTCTCCCTCCCAGAGTGCCCCCAGCACATATCCACCCCCCTTCCAGCACTAGCTCTCTCCCTCCCAGAGTGCCCCCAGCACATATTCAATCCCCCTTCCAGCACTAGCCCTCTCCCTCCCAAACTGCCCCCAGCACATATCCAACCCCCCTTCCGCACTAGCCCTCTTCCTCCCAGAGTGCCCCCAGCACATATCCAACCCCCCTTTCCAGCACTAGCCCTCTCCCCCCCAGAGTGCCCCCAGCACATATCCAACCCCCCTTCCAGCACTAGCCCTCTCCCTCCCAGAGTACCCCCCAGCACATATCCAAACCCCCTTCCAGCACTAGCCCTCTCCCTCCCAGAGTACCCCCAGCACATATCCAACCCCCCTTCCAGCACTAGCCCTCTCCCTCCCAGAGTGCCCCCCCAGCACATAGCCAACCCCCTTTCCAGCACTAGCCCTCTCCCTCCCAGAGTGCCCCCCCAGCACATAGCCAACCCCCTTTCCAGCACTAGCCCTCTCCCTCCCAGAGTGCCCCCCAGCACAGATCCAACTGCCCCCTTCCAGCACTAGCCCTCTTCCTTCCAGTGTGCCCCCCAGCACATATCCAACCCCCCCCTTCTGCACTAGCACTCTCCCTCCCAAAGTGCCCCCCTGCACACACTAGCTCCTGCTTGGCAAGTTAGTAGAGCCTAGTGCCAGAACTTATTCCTGCACTGGGCTCCTGGACTCAGCCCGGATTCATGGGATGCTGGGATTTTGTTCAAATCTCAGGAAAGGCCCATTAAAACTGGGACAGTTGGGAGGTTTGTTTTTTATTAGAAGGGGGAAAGGATTTGGGTTTGTGGGGGATGTGTTTGTACTGGCTGGGGGGATATAGGTGGGAATATATGTGATGTAACTGGGGAGAGGACTTGTGTAGGAGGGGTTTGGAGGAAAGAGGATTTGCGCTGGAGAGTATGAGGGGAGAGGAACTGTTCCAGGATGGGGAGCATGTTGTGAAAGGGGGAATTTGGAGGAGAGAATTTGTACTGGGAGGAGGATTTATGCTTGAGGGGATGTTGGGGTGGAGTATTTGTGCTGGGATGAGGAGCTGTGCTGGGATAGTGATTTGTGGGGTGATTTGTGCTGGGGAGGGGGATATTTTTTTAGGGAGAGGTTTGTGCTAGAAGTGGGATTTCTTTATTCTTGGGGGGAGGTGGGAAGAGGAGAAAGATTTATACTAAAAGAGAGATTTTTTTAAGGGGGGGAGGGAGGGTGTTCTACTGGAATGAGAGGCCACGGTGGGAGGTAGGATTTGGTGGTGGCAGAGGATTTATTCCGAGAGGGGTATTGAGGGAAGGAGGGTTTGTACTGGTTGAGGAAGAGGATTTCTATTAGGAGTGGGAATTGAGGGGAGTAGGGATAAGTGCTGGGATGGGGAAGAAGGGGGGCTAGGACTGGGGATTTGGGGGATAATGGAGGAGGACTTGTGCTGAGGAAGGGGAAGAGAATTTGTTTTGAGACGGGAATTGTCCTGGGAGGGGGAGAAATTATTTTTGTTGGTGGGGTGGAGAGTGAGCATAAAGATTAGTGTTGGATTTTTTATTTTTTTTGCAGAAGAGGGAGTTGGGATATTTGATGAAAGGGTAACATGGAGGAGAGTATTGCTTGCGGGGGGAATTTTGCACTCTTCTTACCCCTACACTGTGTGTTACAGACCCCTGACTGTTGTACTCTTTTTGTTTTGTACTCCTGACTCCTACTATGCATTCCATACTCCTGTCCCCTGCATTTTGCACAGTAAATATTCCTGACCCCTGTATTCCATGCATAACACAATTCGGCCACACCCACTGCGCTACGCATTGCTGTTCTCCTTGAGGCAATCAAGTGTCCCAGGTCCTGTCTTTTACAATCTTATAGCATATACTAAAAAGAAAAAAAAAAAAGAAATATGATGTTGTGCACCGCTAAAGTTTTAGGGTTTGGCTTGAAGAAAAGTTAGCAACCCTAATCCCTACTAGTGAGTGATGTTCTGTGGTGTTCCATCAGCGGCGGAGTAATGACTTCCTCATCTGTACAGTGAGAGAGTGAGACGTGGAACCATGTGAGTGATTACTGTACTCTACATTGCAATCCTGTTGCTAGGTTGTTGATATGTAAAAAGGCCTTCAAACTAGAGTTCTTTTATTACCCATTTCTCTACAGTTTTGCCCCATACACATGGTCGGATTTTCCAACGGAAAATGTTCGATGGGAGCCTTTTGACAGAAATTCTGACCGTGTGTAGGCTCCATCAGACAGTTTCCATCGGAATTTCCGTCGCACGAAATTTGAGATCCGGTTCTCAAATTTTCTGACAACAAAATCTGTTCGCGTAAATTCCGATCGTGTGTACACAATTCCGACGCACAAAGTGCAACGCATGCTCTGAATAAATTACGAGACGGAAGGGCTTGGTCTGGTAAAACTACTGTTCGTAATGGAGATAGCACATTCATCACGCTGCAATTTTTAAAATGGTTTAATGCAGCGCATTCTCTTCTTTAGAATGCTAGAAGTTGCTTTGCTGCTCATATTCACACAGAGTTCTCACAAATTGATTTCTTTATTATTTCTCTTGATCTCATGAATAATATTAATTTTGTTTTTCGTCACATCTCCATAATAATGTTTTTTTTTTTTTTTTTTTGTCTTTTTTTCTTTTTATATCAAGGTCTGCATTTTTTTTTCTAGTGCTCTCCATAATATTATTTCTCGTTTTGTGTGTCAAGTTACCACAACACCATTATTATCTTGTATTTTTTTACCTCAAGGAGGTTGGTTGATGTCCCCTGTTAATTTGACCTTGTATTTTTGAAATGTACCTGCCAACTCACAAACAAACTGTCCTTTTTGAACTAAAACACATAGCCAAGTATTTGTGATAAAGAAATAGCCATTTATTGTGGGTCATAACAAAATCAAGAGGAAGGCAACGCTGGAGAAACTGCTGAAATCTGCGAAGCCTTTGTACCCCAGGGCACACATCAATTATTTTACAGTCAAAATTGGTGGCATGAGGAGTTCATATAATAGTGAGCACAATCCGGTCTAGGACTACAAGAGATCAGGAACAGCAGCAGATGACATATCTGTCCCCAGGCTGAGGACATACCACAGCCTGCATCTTTTGCCAGACCAGACTGAACCCAGGCCATCACTCTCTTGTCTTCCTTAGATGCTTCCTTCCAGGCTGTGGCTCTGGTGTTGGAGTTGTGGCAGGAGGTGGAGGAGGAGGAGGACCGTGGTTGAACTCACAAACGTGGCTCTGGCTTGTGAGTTCGCCCCTCAACCCCTTATTTAGGGCTTGTAACATAACTTCCTCACATAAGAGGCATTGGCCCTCCTCCATTTCCAGCATTTTGCAGGCTGTCATGTAGGCATAGTCCTCTTGAACACTGGGGGGGTTTCTGAGGGCTGCAGTAGCCTTCAGAAATAGGCCAATTGCTGCCTCCTTCAGGTTACGCCTCTTCCTGGCACTTTTTTGTAGAAGGCCGAGGGAAGGGACCTGGGATTCCGGCAGGCAACACTAGGGGTGTTTGTGAGGACCACAGTAGCCTGCCAAATCAGAGTAGTAGCTGACTCTGCCAGGTTCCTCACCTTCCTGGTCCTTTTTGTTGGAAGGCGGAGGGGAGGAACCTGGGATTCGGTCAGGCTACTGGGCCCGGTCACCTCCTGGGTGCCACTTACCCCCGGCCACCTCCTGGGTGCCACTTACCCCCGGCCACCTCCTGGCTGCCACTTTCCATGGCCTCCTCCTGGCTGAGACTTTCCTGTGTATGAAAAAGGGACATAGTTTTGGTTTTTGGTTTATCAATCACACACAATTTTCAGCTCATGACTGTTGCAAATTGAATGTTAATAAATAGAAAAGTCTATCATTCTGACCCCAGCATTTTTCATTCTTGTCCCAATCATTTGTGGCCACTACTGTCTATTGATATGTAAAACACTTTGTGAAATCAGAAATTAGTTATCAAAACTAACTTGTATTTAACATCATTAATTTGAGAAACAGAAATATTTTGAAGAATGCTATACCTGACTCAAGCTGGGCTCCTCCACATGTTGCTGCCTGGAACGCCCAGGATGGTCGTCATAAGCCTCAGCTGGAGGGAAGGAAGCCTTGAAGGAAGACTGGAGAGTGCTGGCCAGGGTTCAGTCTGGCCTGCCAGAAAATGCAGTCTGTCATAGTACCACAGCCTGGGTACATAAATGTCATCTGCTGCAGCTCCTGATTTCAGGAAATCCTGGACCTTCTTGCGCTCCCTATTATAAGTGCTCCTCATGCCAACAATTAGGGCCTTCAAATAGGGGATGTCTGCTGTGGGGATCACCGGCTTCACAAATTCCAGCAATTGATCCAGCGCTGCCCTACTCTTTGGTTTATTGTTATAAAACGGGTGGTTTACCTGCCACAAACAGGGCAGCTCCCTGTACATATCAATGAATATGGGGATAAAGTCCTCATCATTGAATAGATCCATTTTCTCTGCAAGACACAAAACACAAGACAAACCCTAATGTCAGGCGAAACTCTCCTAATCTTGACCCAATATAGGCCTCAATCTATAAGCAGTAGGCCACTGATGCACCAACTTAAAATTGTACCTTCATTATAACGATCACTCACAGAACATACGTACGACGCACGCGTGTTACGCTTTATATACACTGAGTGTGTGTGAAACTCCACCCACCCCTGGTGTTCTTTGTAGTCTATTCCCCGCCCCTTCTCTTTCGGCGCAGTGGGAGAGCACATGGTGGAGAACCAACAGGTGCATGCAGAGGAGAGCAGCAACGAAGAAAGGCCGGAGCCCCGTACCTCACGATCCCGGAGGAGATTGAAGGCCTCAAATATGTCCTTTGTGGAGATGGTGGACATCTTGAAGAGGGCCGACTATGACGGGAAGCATGGACCTTTCCCAAACCCAAATGTGAGAAAGGCCAAGATCATACCTAAAGTTCTGAAGAGTCTGCACAGGAATTTTGGGGTATGGCGATCCAAAGATCAACTGAGGAAACGATGGTCAGACCTCAAATTGAGGGAGGAGGATCAGTACAGAAGAATCAAGAGAGTGCTGCAAAAAAGTAAGTATTTTGTTGTGTGTTCCTATTCTTCTTCTTAACGTTAGTGCTGCCCCATGTGCTTTTCTTTACTGTTGTACATTTTAAAATGGCTACTTTCATGTTCATGGGCACAGTAATCGGTCGTAGGAAACATCGTTCGTTTTTGGCAGATACAGGTTAACTACATTTGTTCATGCCTATTTGTATTAAAATAAGTTTGTTGTCTAGATGGGTTTGTAACTACAATGAAATGTAAACTTGATTCTGTGTAAGGAGAGGACACTCAGCAGCTGTTTGCACATCTGGACGCAGGAGCACTAGTGTGGGACACCAGAACAAACTTTTTAGGGTGTCCCACACAGGTGCTCCAGTGGATACTATAGGGGTGCCTCCATGTGTGATACTTTAACAAAAAAGGGAAGTATTCCAGCTTTAGAAAGGAAATAAAATGTTCTTCAACTTGGAACTCTGCCAAAACAGACAATTGTACGACACTTCCAAGCAATTTCATAGTTTCATATTCCTATTTCTGCCCTCCAATATCTGTGTACTAAGTATACCTATTTTTTATTCACATAGGGGAGAAAAGACTCGGGACATCTGAGGACACCAGGGACCCCCCACCTCCTAAAGAAGGGGAAATCCCCACACCACAAGCAGAGGATGTGGAGGGAGAGCTTTATGAAGTGGACAAAATTGTCACCACAACAGGTGAGTGTCTCAGACCATAGCTTCAGGTAAGAGATCTATGCCTGCATATTTATAATACATGGTGTGTTTTTTTCTTTTAGGTGATGTGGATGTTGTGGAAGAAGAAATTCATCATCTCATCTCTCACCAGTGAAAGTGCCCAGATCCTCATCGGGGAGAGATTGGGGTGCAATCGTGATTTAGAAAATATAAAGGAAAACATCAATGATGTTCAAAAAAAAATGAAGAACATCATTGATGTTTTAGGCAGAATATAAAAAACAACAAAATTGTACCGTTTTATTGTGTATTTTTGAAAAAAGTTGTAAAGTATTTGAAAAGCCAAATTTTGAAGATGCAGACAGTGTGTCAACATTTGCTATCTGCCATCAGGGGATATCAATGTACGCGTTTTGTGGGTGCAACCCCTTCCTCCCAACTCAATTAGGTGAGAGGAAGGGGTTGCACCGCCAAAACACATCCATTGATCCCCCATGATGGGAGCTAGCACATGTTGATATTAGGCATGGGATCAGGAGGGAAATTCCCAGTTTGAATCCCAATTTGTGTGCATCTTCAAAATTTGTCTTTTACAGGGGTGACATCACCCCATCTGATGAAGGCAATATCAACATATTTTGGACATACTAATGTCTGATATTGCCTTCACTTTATCAAAGTTGAACTTTGTAAGTTCCTGAGTTGTATATGTTATGCTTTGAAACATGCCCGTTTAACCAAAAAAAGGATCTTTACAATGTGAAAAAAAAAATATACACCAAAGATGTTGGTTTGTTCAAAAACCCTTTTCTAACGCACGTGCTTTGAGTAAAATGTTTTCTACTCAACAATGTGTGGCTTCTTCTTTCAATCCTCAATAGCAATTTTTGTAGTAAATTGGTGTTTACAGTGGCAATGGGGGTTATTTACTAAAGGCAAATCCACTGTGCACTACAAGTACAGTTTCAGTGCAGTTTCATGTGCACTTTTAAGTGTTGGAGTGCGAAGTGGATTTACCTTTAGTAAATAACTCCCACAGTGCTTTCTAATTTGCCACAATCACGCCGTTTTCATGACTCCACAAAATTCATTCATGGTGCTGAAAATGATGAATATTTTTGTCAGTAATGCATTACATACATTAACAACAAAAGCAAGGTGTGTGTAGCAGACCCACAACATAATAATAGTTCGCCGAAGAAGAGATTGCCACCTCATGTATCAAATACATTACATTTGCACTATTGAAGAAAATGTCCAAAAAGAAAAGCCCATTGGAGAACCTAGGAGACAGCTAAAAGAAACCCAGGCAGTAAATAAAAGGAAATCTTCTTTCAGTTTAAGTTCAAAAATTGTTGATAAAATGTTTCTTAAACTGTTTCTGGCATATCAATGGCCCCCTTACCTGCAAAGTACTCGACATACTTCTGTCTTACTTTGGGGGGGCAAGCCAGGACGGCCAGCTTCAAGCGCCGTCAAGGCTTCTTCTTGAAGTCCGGCCTCAGGCACAACTGAGGCCACATAGTTCATTGAATTTCTCCTTAAATAGTTGTGTAGAATGAAGCATGCAAGGATTATCTGGTTAAGTTTATATTCCACTATGTTGATTGGTGTAAGGAATAGGCGGAACGGCTGACCATTATCCCAAAAACGTTCTTCACCACTCTTCTGGCTCTGGCCAGACGGTAGTTATAAGCCCTCTGGTCCGGGGTGATGGCTTCAAAACGGTCGACTGGTCAGAACGAACTAACAGAAAGCACTGAAAAACAGAAAGGCCGGAGCTGAAAATCAGAAACGGGCGGACAAGAACACACTGAGAATCAAATATGTAATAGGAATACGAACCCACAAGCACAAACCGAAGAGCAGTAACGATCGGAAAAGCGGGAGGCTGAAAAGCACAAATTGTCTGTCACCAGAATTCTACTAACACAAGATTAGTGGAAGGAGCCCAAAGGGTGGCGCACTTGGTATCGAACTTCCTCTTTCTAGTGCCGTCGCACGTGTTGTACGACACCGCGTTCTTGATGTTCGGAATTTCCGACCTACTTTGTGTGACTGTGTGTATGCAAGACAAGTTTGAGCCAACATCCGTTGTAAAAAAAAACATGGATTTTGATGTCGGAATGTCCGACCGTGTGTACGGGGCATTTGAGTTTCCATCAGTGAACAGCCAAATAATTAGAATTACAAATATAGTTACAATCCTTTCTTGATTAGGTCCCATTACATACCTGGTAATATTCAGACAGTTTGAGACAGAGAGCAGGCTATTAGATGACAACCTTGGACTCTGTGAAAAGATATGTCTACCATATTAATAAATACGGCCAAGACATGGGTATCAATTTACAGATGGATGTCAGCTGTTGACTTGGATGACTATGATATTACAATTTTATAAGACCACTTGAAATAGACTTCTACTCTACTCAAGTATTAGGAATGTGCAGTGTGAGGGGATGCACTGCTGGGCTTACACCATCTAAAAAAGACGTTTAAGCACACATCAAAAAGCAATAAATTATAATTTTCTAAAAGAGGGGTCTATGGGACTTTATATGAGGAGATGACTTTGTCATCAACCTCCATCCCTATTAAAATATACAAGGGAGAACAGGGATGCGGGACTTTGAATGAAGTATGCGGAGGGTCAAATGTTGTGTGGAGTTATAATTAACATATTTATAATATGTGTAAAAGAGTAGGACATTTGTGTCATAAAAATGCATATTCGATAGAAAATTGATATACTACACACATAATAAAATACCTGCATAGAGTAAAATATTGAATGAAAAAACTTTATTTCATACATAAATACATAATTCATAAAAAATCCAAAAAATGGATAGCACATGATACATATAGAAAAGCCCAAAATTTGATTGTACATGATTGGAATATAGTCAAATACATGATGCATGAACAGAATCCACAATGACGTGGTAGGATACAGTATATGATTTAGACACGCGTTAACGCGTTAGTGCTACATGCATAAAACCTGTTGCGTTTCCCATTTAAATATACTGTATATGAACCAATTGATTAATTGATAACCAAAATACATACTGTCTCAATAAATATATACTGGTGAACAAATCAGTGAATAAAAATGCATTCATATAACGTAGTATCCCACAACCACAAATATATTAGTATAGATGAAAAAAAAACCTCCACAATAGAAACAAAGTCCATCTACAGGTGAAGAAGTGCTGATAGGAAAACACGTGATCATTCCTGTGCTCCAACACCAAACTCAAATGCTTACCAGAGATATCAGACCTATAACATAATGGTCATAACCACATGAGGACTACCCAGGATAACTGTCAGATGAACCCCCTCAGGCAGGCATCACAACTCCTCAAAATATCATGCATGGTTCATGGAGAGAGGAAAAGGACAGACTCTTTGGGGTTGATTTACTAAAGACAAATAGACTGTGCACTCTGCAAGTGCAATTGCTCCAGAGCTTAATAAATGAGCAGAAGCTCTGCTGACTTCCATTATCCAATCATGTGCAAGCATAAATTCAGTTTTTTAAAATTGTCCTTGCACGTGATTGGGTATTCTTTGCAAAGTGAAGGCTAACCTCATTTACTAAGCCTTGGAACAACTGCACTTGCAGAGTGCAACTGCACTTTGCAAAGTGCACAAGCTATTTGCCTTTAGTAAATCAACCCATTAGTGTAATACTGTCAAACTGTTTTATTATAAAAGCCACCAATGGGTACTCACCTCACCTGAGAAAAAATGAAATACAGCATTTATCAGCCAAACGCTGTCTGTCAGCAAGTGTGATGGTGTCAGCCACTCAGACTCCGCCCAACATGTTTCATTGCTGAAGAACATCTTCAGGGGGCAGTGCATTGGCCCCTGCCTTGCCAGACAATGCTGGGATGTGTGGCAGAGCTGATTAAATCTCAGAACTGGATGTACAGAAAGACAAATCTTTTAGCTTGTAAAACAGTACCTGTATTTGTATTTCATATGTAAATTTACCTGCTTACCTGGACTAAGGGCTCCAAATAGCAGATTTTACAGTGATCTGACAAATGATAAACAGTGAATCACTTTTTAAACCATGGTTGACAGCTTGTTTACAGAGGCAAAACTGTCTTTTTCGATCACAAGGGGGGTTGTATTTATGCCAAATTGGGATTTTACATTGAACTACTATAGTGGTGATTGCGGCGTGATTCAATTGATGTTCATCCGTCATGTCTGATAGGCAAAATGCAAGAAAGTGAAGCATCATGGCAACATGTATAGTCTTGTGCAGGTGCATTGTCATTGTGTAGGTAGGCAGTTGAGGCATGGTAAAAATGTGGCTCTGCCATTTGTTTGTAATGCCCTTTTACTGGATGTGTGAAAGAGGCTTAAGCTCTGGTTCATATTGATGCTACTTTGAAATCACGCTACTTCACTTGAAGTAGCGTGATTTCAAAGTAGCAAGATCAGCGCGATTTTAGGTGCTATTTGATAGACATCTGTGTGGCTTCATACACAGATTTCTATTGAAATCGCACCTGAAATCGGCAAAAGTAGTGCAGGAACTACTTTTGCAAATCGGTGCGACACCACAAAATTGGTGTTGCACTGATTGGAACAGTGCCATAGCCGCCAATAGGCTGAGACTTGTCATGCGTTTTGATCTCTCAAATCGCATGACAAATCGCTCCGATGTGTACCTAGGCTTAAAGTGGTTTTAGGGCCTGAAGGTTTGTTGCATGAAGGTAACAAACCATCTTTATGCTACTCTCCCCACAGCCCCCCTAATACTCACCTAAGCCCCCACTTGATCCAGTGATGTGCACAAGAGCCTCAGTTGTCCTGGGACTCCCTCTGTTGATTGGCTGAGACAGTAGAAGGAGTCACTGGCTCCCACTGCTGTCAATCACAGCTAGTGAGCCAATGAGGAGAGAGTGGGGGGTTGGGCCGAGCCTCAGCTCTACGTGTCTTATGGACGCATAGGGCAGGGCTCACGAGTGAGAATGCACCAGTGCCCCCATAGCAAGAAGCTTGCTATGGGGGCACTGGTCAAGCGGGAAGAACCAGGAGCGTTGGCAGTGGACCCGAGAAGAAGAGGATCTGGGCTGCTCTGTGCAAAACCACTGCATAGAGCAGGTAAGTATGACATGTTTGTTATTTGTTTAAAAAAAAAAAAACGTAGTCTTTAATACCACTTTAACCTCCCTGGCGGTATGATTATTTCAGATTTTAGGTGCTGAAAGCGGTACCATTATTTTGCACAGAAATTTGGCGTTTTATATTATAGGCCTGTAATTCTTAGGAATAATTCAATTAAATCTGTCCAAACAAGAGTCTAGTAGACATCCCGGGTATGATAAAGTTTGAAAAACGAAATCATAAATTATAATATAATAAATAACTATAAATAATTATACCAAATAATACTATAATAATAATAAAAATTATTCAATAATGTAATCAAATCAAAAACACTGAAATTTGCTCAGTTGCAGAATTGTCATTACTTTTCAGTGTTTGATGACGGATCTTCCCACAAATCACTATCGCTCAATTCTGCAAGTGATTCTAATTTATTATCGCTGTTTTCTAGCTGGTCTAAAGCCACTTTTGATGTAAAGGGACAGTTTTGGTTGCTATTGACTATCTCCAGTTCCCAGGCAGAAAGAACAGTTTTTATAATGTAAAACTGCATGCAGGGCACTGGGCAGACCACTAGGGACAAAACGGATGTGAAATAATTTCATACAGCAATGTAATCTGTAAGATTATAGTATACTGTATCTATACTGTGATTTTTACTTTTTGAATTTGGCGCCGAACTCCGTCCCCGTGCGTCGCAACGCTCGCAGGGAACAGAGCTCGGCACTATGAATTGATCGAGACACGGCGGCTCGCAGATCACAGCGGGGAGACATCGCAGGATCCACGGGACAAGGTAAGTAACCTCCACAAGGATCCTGCGATGCGATCCTGAGTCTGGCTCGGGGATACCGCTTTTGGTATTGAAAATCCACCCCGAGCCAGACTCGGGAATACCGCTAGGGGGGTTAAGCTTTAGGCCCAGTTCACACCCGTGCTTTTTATGTGTGCTTTTGGTGTGGTGCATTTAAAAAAAAAAATCCTGCTTTCTGCATCGTTGATGTGCTTTCATCAAAACACACATTATATAATGGTAATTGGATTACATGAAGAGGCAGAAGGATTTTAGGCAGCCTACATCCACAGAAGAACTGTAGTTCAAGATGTTTGGCGCAACCTACCTGCCAAGTTCCTTCAAAAACTGTGTGCAAGTGTACCTAGAAGAATTAATGCTGTTTTGAAGGCAAAGGATAGTAACATTAGGCCTCATGTACGCTTGACATTATAAAAATGCCAGTAGCGTTAACTGTAGAAAATGGTAGCCGTAGAATGAGTTTTGCAGCGTTTTTTAGCTGGAGTGTTTTTTTTAGCTTTTTTAAGCAAAACTATACTTCCACAAAAGCTTATGGCTCAAAAACACTGATAAAGGCTGAAAAGCCAAGTTTTTAGAGTTAGAGCGTTTTTACAGCTGAAAAACTCCTCTTAAAACTCACTAGTTCTGGGGTTTTTTTCCAGCCAGAAATCGCCCCTGCCAAAAAACGCTGATAGTAGCCTGTGTGTGCATGGACACATAGGGGGTTATTTACGAAAGGCATATCCACTTTGCACTACAAGTGCAAAGTGCACTTGAAATTGCACTGAAAGTGCACTTGGAAGTGCAGTCGCTGTAAATCTGAGGGGTAGATCTGAAACAAGGGGAAGCTCTGCTCATTTTATTATCCAATCATGTGCAACATAAAATGCTGTTTTCCTTGCATGTCCCCCTTGGATCTACAGCGACTGTACTTCTAAGTGCACTTTCAGTGCAATTTCAAGTGCCCTTTGCACTTGTAGTGCAAAGTGGATTTGGCTTTCGTAAATAACCCCCATAGGATAACATGCTGGGGAGTTTACTGGTTGCAGAAAAAAATGCCTGAAGCCAAAAACAGCAGCTATAAAAACGTCTAGTGTGCATGAGGCTTAAATACTGATTTGATTTGGATTTCTCTTCTGTTCTTTTACTCTTCTTTTTTCACACCTGCCTAAAACTTTTGCACAGTACTATATGCCTTGGCAGGAACTACAACCCCCGTCGTCAAGCATAACCCATTCAATTCAATGGAGCTGCACTGAGACAGCACTTGTCTGGTATTTAGGGGATAAAACAGGCGGTGAGGAGGCATTACAGCACCTCCTCACCACCTGCCTATTGCTCTCTGAAGAGCAATTTGAACGCAGATTGCACTTCAAACAGCAAAGCCTTGAAGAGCAATAACACTAACCTAAAAAAAAATAAAGTAGAACTTGTTTTAATGCAGCACACTATGTAATTGATACTATGGGTATCACTGGGCCTGATTTACTAAAGTGTGACTACAGAGTACAGATGAAACAAACCATTATTCGCTTTAAAGAGGAATTTCATCCTACCTAACCAAAATTACAGTTTGAATCCCAATAGTTAGTGCCTTTATGGCGATAAAAAAAACTTTACTAGTACTCAGAGTCTAGCATTTTCTTTCTTGCAGGGGAAGTTCCCCATGCCCTAAAAAAACCCCAAAAACCTTCACCTTTTTTTTTTCTTCTACATTCCAGCTCCCCTATGTACCAATATAGCATTCATGTACTTCTTTTGCAGAAATAAAAAGGCTTTCTATTTATCCTACACAGCCCTGTCCTCAGTGTCCAGCTTGCCCAGCTTGTTGCATAAAAAAAAACTTTTCCATTACTTCCTGGATTGACCTTAGGATGTGAAAACTGTTAAGACACCTGAAGGAGTTCATCAGTGGACCCCATTAACACACACCCTGCACCTACCCTCCTACTTCATGAGATTGCTCCCAGCCTCCCACCCACCTCTGCAGGTGCAGGTTTTTCCATAGCAATCAGTGATCATTGTTCTCACTAAATACACAGGCATCAATTTTGTCCACCTTACTTTCATTTTGCATAGATCGTTCATTTGGCAGAGTGTGCAGGAGCTGAGTGATCAGATAACAGCCTATGTGGATCAGAACTGTATTATTGAAGTATGTCCTAGGTTCTGTAAAGCTTACCATACACCATACAATCTGATCGTACAATCACCTTTAGATCTACCATCAACTTTGTAGTGCAAGGACCTGATTGATTGGATACAGAGTGATTGGATAGATGGTGTGGCCTCCTATTATATAGTTTTGGTAAATCTAAAGGAGATTGTACAGATATTCTACAGTCAGATTGTATGGTGTATGGCCACCTTTATACACCTAAAAGTAACTAGTTGCACTTTGGGTGCCGTTAATGGTACACCAAACACAGAAGCAAACACACATTTTGCCATGTGAAAAAAAGAGCAACAAACTCAGCAAAACGCACAGTAAAAAAACATGCAACCTGCAACACAGTAAAATGTCCCAGGAGCTACTTTGTCATGTGCAGCACAGCCCATTGAAATCAATGTGTGTCAGGGCAAAAATGAGCCAAAAACATACACTTCCACTACACGAGATGTGAATAGGGCCTGAAAGTGAAATTGGTTTGTTTACACAAGAACAATGAGGCTCCATTCATGTCTTAACCCCTTCCCGCCGACCGAACGCACATATGCGTACTCGGCTTTCCGGGGTTATACCGGGATGATGCCCGCAGCTGCAGTCATCATCCCGGTACCGTTGTTTTCAGCGGGCGATCGGCTACCCGAATATAACAACCGATGCGGCTAAAAGCCGCTCGGCTGTTATACCGGAGGAGCGGTCGCCGCCTCCCGCCGCTGTTACCGAGCCTCCCGTGCGATCGGGAGGCCCGGTGTCCGTTCGGCTGCCTTCGGCGGCTGGGGGCGGGCTGGAACGAAGCTGCGAGTGGCTTCGTTCCAGCCTTCTTGTTGTAAATGCGGAAGCGACGTCATGACGTCACTTCCCGTTTACTCGGCTGCCAATGGCGCCGAATTAAAAAAAGTACACAGTATTCAGAATCGCCATTTTCGGCGATCTGAATACTTTGAAGTGTAAAGGAGGGATGGGGGGTCTTTTAGACCCCCCATCCCTCCATAAAGAGTACCTGTCACCACATATTACTGTCACAAGGGATGTTTACATTGCTTGTGACAGCAATAAAAGTAAAAAAAAAAAAAAAAAATTTTAAACACAATTTATAAAGTACAAAAATAAATAAATTAAAAAAAAAAAAAAATTTTTTAAAGTGCCCCTGTCCCCGCGAGCTCGCGCAGCAAAGAAAACGCATACGGAAGTCGCGCCCGCATATGTAAACGGTGTTCAAACCACACATGTGAGGTATCGCCGCGATCGTCAGAGCGAGAGCAATAATTCTAGCCCTAGACCTCCTCTGTAGCTCAAACCTGGTAACCGTAAAAAATTTTTAAATCATCGCCTATGGAAATTCAAAGGTACCGTAGTTCGTCGCCATTCCACGAGTGCGTGCAATTATAAAGGGTGACATGTTTGGTATCTATTTACTCGGCGTAACATCATCTTTCACATTATACAAAAAAATTGGGGTAACTTTACTGTTTGGATTTTTTAAAATTCATGAAAGTGTCACTTTTCCAAAAATTTGCGTTTAAAACACCGCTGCACAAATACCGTGTGATAAAAAATATTGCAACAATCGCCATTTTATTTTCTAGATTCTCTGCTAAAAAAATATATATAATGTTTGGGGGTTCTAAGTCATTTTCTAGCAAAAAATACGAATTTTAACTTGTAAACACCAAATTTCGAAAATAGGCTTAGTCATGAAAGGGTTAAAACAAACCTGATTTTGTTTCACTATGTGATCCAGATCTTTGCAGCCATAAAACCAGGTACAGTCAGAACTCAGTAGATCAGAGAGGGGCACAGAAAATGCTTTTCTGACACCTCTTGTGATGGGTGCTCTTTTAAAGTTTTAAAGTTAAGTTCACTTGAAGTCCACTGACTATCAAACCTTTTATTGTCTACAGATCAATAGTTTGTCTAAAAAACTGGCACAGCTTTGGAAACAATGTACATTTAGAAGTCTTTGCAAGTTTGTAGGATTAAAAGTGTACTTGGAATCTTTTGGCTGAATCCATCTATAAACTGGAATAGCGACACCCTCTAGTGATGAAAAGTGAAAATACAGTTGCAGACAGTTTTCCCTATTGCTTCATAAGATCTCCACTCAAAATAATCTAAGGGTTCTTTTACATTTGCATTGCCCTCTGGGGAGTGATCCATGGTGGAATGCTTTTCAAATAGTGTTTGACAGACAGGGGATACATCACCTCCTCATCACCTGTTTTAACTCTGTAAATCCTGCATGTGTTCAATCCACATGTAGTTTCAAGATGGTTGTTGTGCAGCCCCATTTACTCGAGGTCCTACAAAGCAAGACATATTGGCTGTAGCATATGTACAACCCCCTCTGGCCTCTGTGTTCTGTTAAGGGGGATAGACAGGGAACTGTAAAACTGCAGCTCATCTGCCTGTTTTTACTGACCCCCAGCTGCAAGTGTAAATTAGGCCTAATTATGCCTGGAAACCTACTGTCAGAGAAATATGTAGGCTTATGCTGGAAATGCTAATTACCTGGCTGTGATGCTTACCCAATGCTTCAGTACTTTCAGTGTCAATGATGCATCCCAGCACAAGAATGTAGATCAGGAGGTCTGATTTAATTTGCAGTTCTTACTTTGCATTCTTGTTTTGCTTCAATGCTCAAGGTACTGATGCAAGAGCCAGGCAGGCAGGCAAACAGCCATTTTTCATAATGATGCAAGCACAATCAGTCTATATACTGTGGGTATAGAAAAGAACCACCCCCTTTAAGATAACTACATTTCGTTTCTTTGTTGCAGCCTGAAATGAAGAGAGACCCAGTTTTTGTTTTATCCAGCTGTATTTACTTAGTGCAACCTATAACATCCAAGTGAAAGTTATAACACCAACATGTCAGAAATAAATAAAAACAATTAAAAAAAAAATAGCTAAAAACTCAATCAGGTGTAGCTAATCACCTTCTCAATGGCACACAAAGCAATTTGATTTTCAACATTGATCAGCTGTAGTCATGTTGATTAGCGCAGCATGAAAAGAGCATTTCAGTGCCTGGTAGTGCAACTAAAGTGAACAATCAACTATGGATGGCAAGACAATGTCAAAAGATCTCCAGGATAAAGTTGTACACAGACACAATCAGGAGATGGATACAAAGAAATTCAAAGGCTTTATTAATGCCTAGAAGCAGAGTTAAGTCTATTATTAAGAAGTGAAAGGTATTTGGTACAACATAGACCCTCCCTGGATCAGGATGTCGCTCCAAACTGGATAAAAGAGCCAGGAGGAGTGATCATTCCGTGCATGTGACAACAATATCACTAATTCTCCACAAATGTGGCTTGTATGGGAGGGTTCCAAGAAAAAAGCCACTCCTCAAAAAAAAAGCCACATGCAGTTACGACTGAGCTTTGCCAAAGCGCACCTTGAAGATTTTGAGGCCACATGGAAAAAATGTGTTATGGTCAGATAAGACTAAACTTGAGTTATTTGGCCTCAACACCAAACCATGTCTCGAAGAAATCCAGTACAGCTCACCATCCAAATAACACCATTCCTACAGTATAGCATGGAGGTGGTAATGGGCTGTTATGGGAGTGTTTCTCTGCAGCAGGGATTGGAGCACTTGTCAGAATAGAAGGAACATTCTTGAGGAAAATCTGCTGCCCTCTGCCAGAAAGTTGTCAATTGGAGGAAGGTTTACCTGCCAACATGACAACGACCCAAAACACAGTGGTTGAAGGAGAAAAAGGTGAATGTCTTTGCATGGCCTAGTCAGAGCCCAGACGTAAACCCTATTGAAAACCTGTGGAATGACTTGAAGACTGCAGTCCACAAACGGTCACCATCAAATTTAACTGAACTTGAGCAGTTCTGCAAAGAAGAGTGGGCAAATATTGCAAAGTCTATATGTGCAAACACATAAAGAGATTTATTATTAACAGCGTGAGGAATCTGCTGGTTTTAGCTGCATACTTGTGCAGTGGACCTTCTGTGTGTATCGGTACATCAATATAATATATGGCCTTACAGGCCAATTAGACATCAAGGGAAAAGTGAGGCCAACCAACAGCTTTAACTGGGAAGTCAATATTAGTTTAACTGGGGCTTAGGTGTTCCCAATGCATTGCAAAAGAGCATACGGATTGAAGATACCGGTTATTGCTTCCACAGTGCCTAATAACAACGATAATTTATTTACATGTTTGCTTTGATTATATATAAGGAAAAAAAGAAACAAAAAGCTTTTCTAAGCTTTTCTATGCCCATATAAACATGTAATATATTGGAGAAAATTTAACTTAATACATTTTCACTTATTTTAAAAATAGTATATACTCAACTGAAATTTAAATTATTTAATACTTTTTTCTTTAAAACAATGATTGCTTATGGAAATGTAATATATTTGGTTTACTTGTTTTACAGGTGACAGTTGATGATTTTGAGTTGGCTGGAAAGGGTCTGTTTCGAGCATTGACCATAAGGGAAAAATATATGCGTGCATCTTTACAGAGACATCCAAGAACAGTAGCTCAGTACCTCCGAGACATTGAAGGTAGAACTTGGAAAGAGGAAGATGAGATCTATCCAGGTAAGACATGCAAAAGTTGCAATATATACGTATATATTAGGGCTTCCACCTTCATCCTGAACACATTTTAATTACACAGGTTCTGTGGCTGATTAAGGTGGTAATTCAACTCACTTAGTGCATTATCTACATTAAATTAACCTCAGAACCTATGTAATTAATATATGCATGGGTTTAAAGGGATGAGGTGGCAACCCTAGTATGTATATATGGGTCATCTGTTCTATGCCTCGACCTCCGTAAGAACTTCAGCCCCTCTGACACACTAGGTTGATTGTACAAAGCATGCAATACCACTGAAAATCACTGAAAGTAATATCTGGTAACCAGTAATAATACCATGTTCAAGAAAACAGGAACTGAAACAGTTAGTAAAGGTTATTATATTGTTACCCGATATGGTAGGTAAAGAGGCAAGCATGAAAATGGATTAACAAAGGCAATAACACAATTTAGCATACAGGGTGATAAGTAATAGGAACTAGGCCTAAGATGACACTTGGCATCCCGATCAGCATAAACAGTAGTAAGGTCACCTAAAGTGCAACAGTGGGCAGTAATAAAGCTTGATTTACCATATACAGGAGACTATACTGCTATACTGAATTGCATAAATGGTGACTAAGGTAGGCCTAGACCAATTAGATGTGCACTGTCCATTAAAATGAAAGAAAGGGAAGAAAGGATCAAATGGGACTTGCAGGATGGTTTTGCTTGAGGAGCAGTCCTTTGTGTTGTTCTTCTGCCAGCTATCATTGGGGCCATTTAAGAAGCAGTATAGTTGCAGTAAAGATACAGTAAAGATGCAGTCAAGGTGCGGTATCGGTGTGGTACAGGTGCAATGTAGATGCAGATCACATGCTGTTACAGTTTGGTATAACTGCAGTATAGGGTTGGTATGGGTGTAGTATAGGTTAGTAGAAGTGCAGTATAGGACTGGTATAGATGCGGTATGTGTTATTTGCACTTGGTGTCCTGCTCCTAGTGGCTCAGTTTCTGCTAGCAGTATCAATAATGGGCGGATAGCCCTCTCACCAGTTCCCAGGATGCTGCTTTGGATGCTACCTGTAGAAGGGGGCCATCTCAGTCTCTCCCTAAAAGTAGGGATGGGCTAACGGTTCGGGCCGAACTTTGGTTGTTCGGATGTTCTGCGAACACCAAACAATATGCGGTATTCGGGGCAAATTCGAAAGCCACTGGAACACCGTTAAATTCTATGGGACACTAACATGAAAAATCAAAAGTGCTCATTTTAAAGGCTTATATGCAAGTTCTTGTCATAAAAAATGTTTGGGGACTTGGGTCCTGCCCCAGGGGATATGTATCAATGCAATTTTTTTTTTTTTTAAATGGCTGTTTTTTCGGGAGCAGTGATTTTTTTGAATGCTTACAGTGAAGCAATACAAATGAAATATTCCTTTAAATATCGTGCCTTGGGGGTGTCTATAGTATGCCTGTAAAGTAGCACATTTTTCCTGTGTTTAGAACAGTACCACAGCAAAATTGATTTTGGGGGGGACCCTACGCCATTGTTTTATAAATTTGGCGCAGGGTTCCCCTTAATTTCCATATCAGACCCGAAGGGTCTCGTGTGGATTTTAAGGGGACCCCCACGCAATTTTTTTTTTTCAATTTTGGTTCGGGGTTCCCCTTAATATTCATACCAGACCCAAAGGGCCTGGTAATGGACTGGGGGGGGGGGGGATCCCATGCTCTTTTTTTCAATGAGTTTTATCTATATTGCCGAGACCCGACAATTCATTATAGCCGTGATCAGTTTTAAATGACAATTTTTCCTTTAGAAATGCCAATTTGCTATGGTACTGTTCCAAACATGGGAAAAATGCGCCATTTTACAGGCATACTATAGACACCCCCCCAGGCACGATATTTAAAGGAATATTTCATTTTTATTGTTTCACTTTAAGCATTAAAAAAATCACTGCTCCCAAAAAAACTGCCATTTTAAAACATTTTTTTTTGTATCGATTCATGTCTCCTGAGGCAGGACCCGGGTCCCCAAACACTTTTTATGACAATAACTTGCATATAAGCCTTTAAAATGAGCACTTTTGATTATTCATGAATTTTTTTCCCTGTTCGGTATGTTCTGGTGCGAACCGAACCTGGGGGGTGTTCGGCTCATCCCTACCTAAAAGCCTCTGGTGATCAGCAGTGGGAAGCAGAAGGCGAGTGGACGCTTCAGCTTCTCCATGGTAGTGGTGCAGGATTTGTGATGTGGGCGGTGCTGCGCTGCCTCCAGGTGTCCTAAGTCTCAGGTTTGCATGTCAGATGAATCCTTGGATAGTGGTGCTCTCTCTCTCTCTCCTCAGCACCAAGAAAAATAGCTTTCCCGGGCAGTTTCATAAAAATCCTCTCTCCACCCCTCTCCCTCTGCACTGTGTCCATTGGAATCTGTCTTTTAAAGAGTCTATGGATCCCATTATATGGCTGCCGTTCTAAACCACAACTCCCAGGATTCTCAGTGCTCTGCATAGAATTCTTTGGCTTGCTTAGCTTTAGCTCTGCCCCTGCTAGCCAGAGGAGAATGGTGCAGTATTAAAGTGATTATAAACCTTAGTATTTTTCAACCAAAATAACAAACATGTCATACTTACCTGCACAGAGCAGGTAAGTATGACATGTTTGTTACTTTTGCCCTGATCTTCCTTATCTGGGGTCCCCCACCGGAAGACTTAGCCCCGCCCCCCGCTTCCTCTTCTCAGCATTTGATTGTGAGCAGCAGGAGCCAATGGCTGCTATCAATCTGCCAAATGAGGAGGGAGACATCGCTCGCCGCTGCTGCTCTTGTGTAAGTCGCTGGATCAGATTGGGCTCAGGTAAGAATGGGGGGGGGGGGGGGGGGCTCCTTCAATACAGAAGGTTCTTTACCCTAATGCATAGAATGCATTAAGGTAAAAAAAAAACTCAAGGCTTTAGAACCACTTTACAATCAGTATACTTTCAACTGAGATACTGATTTAAAGGGGGAGATGTCTCCTTCTTCATGTTTCTGTAGTCCAGCACCTGGCTACATATATTTAAAGTAAAACTGCAGGCAACTGTTCAAAACCAATCATTGAACTCTTATTTTCTGGTTTAAAAACCAGAAATGTAATATATGGTAGCTTACCAATCATTAGATGTGGTGGCTGCACTTTTTTTTTTCTTAGGCATTCTTCCCTCTGTTTTTGCCTGGTGACCTGGCCAGTAACACACCTCCTGTGTTGGAGTTACCCCACTCTGGATGAAGGAACACAGGGGGCACCTTTGGACAGCAGCATTGTCAGTCTGGGGGGGGGGGAGGGTGAGAGTGGTAAATGTATTAGCAGATTTAAATATAATAAGTGAAGCCACACTATACAATCAGTTACAGCAGTTTTTTTTTTTTAGATAAAGATTTTATATAAATAAATAAAAGCTGATCGTTTTAATCACCCTTGCCAGTGTTAAATGGTCTGTCTCATCTCTGTACCTGATACATTCTGCTGGAGAGCTTGTGCTTTTGAAAAACAACAGACTTACTGGTTGGATCATCAGATGTAAATAGCGTAAACAAAGCCTAAAAAAGAAAATGAATGTAACCATCACATCTCAGAATTGGTAAGCTGCAATATAATAAGTATTTGCTTGTGGATTTGATACTGTTTTAATGCTATCCATCAAACACTGCATCTAAACTAAAGTCAGAAAGTCCTCTCAATTTGCCTTAATCCAAGTTTTTTGTAAATTATACTCAAACCAGGGTTCACACAGCACTTCCCATGTTCAGTGGATAGGATACAGCTTGAAACAAGTGGTGTCATTTTCTCTCTTTCTGTTTGCTGTATTACTACTTAAATTCAGTCATCCAAGGCAGATTTGAACCTGATGCGTCTTTATGCAGGCTCTTTAAAGAAGAAGTATAGCCAAAGCTTGTTTGGCTGTACTTCTCCTGTTGATCACAGGAGTGCAGTTCGTTTTGCACTCCTGTGACCTGTTTTCAGCAGAGAGCGGGCTGAAGTCGGCTCTGTGCTGACGTCACAGAAGTCGGTCAAGGCGCCACGTCATTACAACCACAGAGTCGAGATCCGCCAGATCCCTGGACCAACGCCTGGCTCAGCTTCTCAGCGAGCCGCAAAATTCCCCCTGCAAGCAATACTCTCCTCCATGTTACCCTTTCATCAAATATCCCAACTCCCTCTCCTGCAAAAAGAAAAAGAAAAATTCTCAAAAAAATAAAAAAATCCTCCCAGAACAATTCCCCCCTCAAAACAAATCCTCAGCACAAGTCCTCCTCTACTATCCCCAAAATCTCCTAGCCCCCCTTCTTCCCCATCCCAGCACTTATCCCTGCCCCCCTCAATCCTCTTCCCCAACCAGTAGAAACCCTCCTTCCCCCAATACCCCTCTTGGAATAAATCCTCTGCCACCACCAAATCCTACTTCCCAGCACAGCCTCTCATTTCAGTATAACACCCCCCCCCCAAAAAAAAAAACCTCTCTTGTAGTATAAATCTTTCTCCTCCTCCCAACCCCCCAAAGAAAGAAGAAAACCCACAAACCTCTCCCTAATTTTCCCCTTCCCAGCACAAATCTCCTTCCACCCCACAAATCCCTATCCCAGCACAGCTCCTCATCCCAGCACAAATACCCCACCCCAACATCCCTCCAAGCATAAATCCTCCTCCCAGTACAAATTCTCTCCCCCAAATGCCCCCTTTCAAGTTACCTCCCCAGTTCATATCTTCCCACCTAAATCCCCCCTGCCAGTACAAACTTTTCCCCCACAAACACAAATCCTTTCCCCCCTTCTAATACAAATCCAAACCTTCCAACTGTCCCAGTTTTAATGGGCCTTTCCTGAGATTTGAACAAAATCCCAGCATCCCATGATTCAGGGCTGAGTCCTGGAGCCCAGTGCTGTTACAAGTTCTGGCACAAGGCTCCACTAACTTGCCAAGCAGGAGCTAGTGTTGTCATCCATGGCAAATGTCCTCCATCTCTTGGGGGTTCCAGATGCCATGATTATTCCCTCTGTGAGAAGTTGGATGTGTGCTGGGGGCACTCTGGGAGGGAGAGGGATAGTGCTGGAAGGCAGGATTGGATATGTGCTGGGAGGCCCTCTGGGAGGGGGAGGGCTAGTGCTGGAAGGGGGGGTTTATATGTGCTGGGGGCACTCTGGGAGGGAGAGGGCTAGTACTGGAAGGGGGCGGTTGGATATGTGCTGGGGGGGCACTCTGGAAGGGGGCTGTTGAATATGTGCTGGGGAGCAGTCTGGGAGGGAGAGGGCTAGTGCTGGAAGGGGGGTTGGATATGTGCTGGGGGTACTCTGGGAGGGAGAGGGCTAGTGCTGGAAGGGGGTTTGGATATGTGCTGGGGGGGCACTCTGGGAGGGAGAGGGCTAGTGCTGGAAGGGGGGTTGGATATGTGCTGGGGGGGCACTCTGGGAGGGAGAGGGCTAGTGCTGGAAGGGAGGTTGGATATGTGCTGGGGGGACTCTGGCAGGGAGAGTGCCAGTGCTGCAAGGGGGTTGGATATTTGCTGGGGGGCACTCTAGGAGGGAGAGGGCTAGTGCTGCAAGGGGGTTGGATATGTGCTAGGGGCACTCTGGGAGGAAGAGGGCTAGTGCTGCAAGGGGGTTGGATATGTACTGGGGGGCACTCTGGGAGGGAGAGGGCTAGTGCTGGAAGGGGGGGTTGGATATTTGCTGGGGGCACTCTGGGAGGGAGAGGGCTAGTGCTGGAAGGGGGGGTTGGATATGTGCTGGGGGGCACTCTGGGAGGGAGAGGGCTAGTGCTGGAAGGGGGCGGTTGGATATGTGCTGGGGGGGGCACTCTGGGAGGGAGAGGGCTAGTACTGGAAGGGGGCGGTTGGATATGTGCTGGGGGGGCACTCTGGAAGGGGGCTGTTGAATATGTGCTGGGGGCAGTCTGGGAGGGAGAGGGCTAGCACTGGAAGAGGGGTTGGATATGTGCTTGGGGCACTCTGGAAGGGAGAGGGCTAGTGCTGGAAGGGGATTTGGATATGTGCAGGGGGGCACTCTGGGAGGAAGAGCGCTAGTGCTGGAAGGGGGGGTTGGATATGTGCTATGTGCTGGGGGGGACTCTGGGAGGGAGAGTGCCAGTGCTGCAAGGGGGTTGGATATGTGCTGGGGGCACTCTGGGAGGGAGAGGGCTAGTGCTGGAAGGTGGGGTTGGATATTTGCTGGGGGGCACTCTGGGAGGGAGAGGGCTAGTGCTGGAAGGGGGGGTTGGATATGTGCTGGGGGCACTCTGGGAGGGAGAGGGCTAGTGCTGGAAAAGGGGGTTGGATATGTGCTGGAGGTGCACTCTGGGAGGTAGAGGGCTAGTGCTGGAAGGGGGGTTGGATATATGCTGGAGGAGCACTCTGGAAGGAAGAGTGCTAGTGTGGAAGGAGGGGTTGGATATGTGCTGGGGGGCACTCTGGGAGGAAGAGGGCTCGTGCTGGAAGGGGGGTTGGATATGTGCTGGGAGGGGCACTCTGGGAGGAAGAGGGCTAGTTTTGGATGGGGGGGTTGGATATGTGCTGGGGGGGCACTCTGGAAGGAAGAGGGCTAGTGTGGAAGGAGGGGTTGGATATGTGCTGGGGGGCACTCTGGGAGGGAGAGGGCTAGTGCTGGAAGAGGAGGGGGGGTTGGATATGTGCTGAGGGGAGGCACTCTGGGAGGAAGAGGGCTAGTGCTGGAAGGGGGGTTGGATATGTGTTGGGGGCACTCTGGGAGGGAGAGGGCTAGTGCTGGGAGGGGGGTTCGATATGTGTTGGGGGCACTCTGGGAGGGAGAGTGCTAGTGCTGGAAGGGGGGGTTGGTTATGTGCTGGGGGGCAGTCTGGGAGGGAGAGGGCTAGTACTGGAAGGGGGGTTCGATATGTGTTGGGGGGCACTCTGGGAGGGAGAGTGCTAGTGCTGGAAGGGGGGGTTGGTTATGTGCTGGGGGCACCCCCCCCAGCACATATCCTCCTAACCCCACAATTACTTCACCAAGTGTACATCTTTTTAGTTTCTTCCTTCCTAGACACACTCCCTGTCCATCTACGAAGCATAGAAAACTTTGTACAGACCTGAAATCAGCGTGTGTTCCTACTCCCCCCTCCTCCTCCTGTGTGTATACACAGAGCTGAATGAGAAGAAGGAGGAGGGGGAGGAGGCAGCTTTGTTCTGCTGTGTGGGTGAGACAGGCTCCCGGGACGGCGGGGAGGGGAGACATGCATCAGATGGTCATGCAGACATGTAATTCCCAGTGCAGTTCAGTCTGAATGATGTGTCTGGGTCTGGAGCAGATGAAAACCCAAACACATCATTCAAAAACCGGACTGTCCGGGAGAAACCCGTACAGGTGGCAACCCTAATAGAGGCGCCGGGGAACAGATGCAGCATCAGACCGATGCCTCATCCACCTAGGTGAGTATGATTCTTTAAAAAAAATACAAACAAACAAACAAAAAATACTTCTCTTTTAATAACAGATGGTAATTAACATGCAAAGAAAAAATACACAGATGTGTAATTCACAAATAAATATTTGTCGCTAAATCTACCAGGGTGACACGTGTGGTTAAAAACATCATCAATGTAATATCTTATTTGTTCTTCTTTACAGACTTCACCCCACCACCACAAAAGGGAGAAGACCCTTTCAGAACTGATAATCTGCCTGGTGACACTGGATACAAGGTGGCAATGAAAAATGGAGTGATTTATGTTTACCCAGACAAAGATGCCCTTTCCAAGGGTAAACCTAAAGATTTCAACTACCCGGATCTTCATGAATTTGTGGATGATATGAATTTTATGATTATGCTTATTGCTCAAGGACCTGTGTAAGTACCAGGGCAAAAGGTGAACATATACTGTATATTACCCTCTCTGCTCACTTTAATCCTAAGTGCCAGTTCACGCCAGCGCGATGCGGGAACCGGCACAATTCCAGTGCTGGTTCCCACATTGCATAGAACACTGCCCTGTGTGAACCGCTGTGGATGTTGATAGAAAGTTAATGACACCTACAGATTGGTTCGCATATCACAGTGCGAAGTATGAGATCAGACAGGAATCGGATCGCATGGGTGTGAACACCAATGCGATCTGATTCTGGTGCGGACAAAAAAACACTAAAAGCACTACCAACAGGAACTTACCAAAAACATTTTACTTTGGAAATTCTGATGCCACCTCTCATGTAAATTCACCTCACAAAATTTTAATATCTAAAATAAGTAACTATTTATCCCCCTTTTTTCTAGCCCACCCAGCTACCCCCAACTTTTTAACATTTGAACAGAAAACTAGACCTGATTAGGGGATTCAAAATTGATGACTGTGACTCCAAAATTGGGACAATACGTGGAAAATTATGCTCAAGTACTGTTCTGTTTCAAATACCACTTTGACATACCCCCTTTGACTCAGTCTGTCCAGACAATATGGTCACTTGCTGACTTGTCACCATCAACAGTAGGGATGAGCCCAACACCCCACGGTTTGGTTCGCAGCAGAACATGCAAAAAATTTGTTTCGAACACACGAACACTGTCAAAGTCTATGGGACACGAACATGAAAAATCAAAAGTGCTAATTGTAAAGGCTTATATGCAAGTTATTGCCATAAAAAGTGTTTGGGGACCCGGGTCCTGCCCCAGGGGACATGTATCAATGGAAAAAAAAGTTTTAAAAACTGATGTTTTTTTTGGGAGCAGTGATTTTAAGAATGCTTAAAGTGAAACAATAAAAATGAAATATTCCTTTAAATATTGTGCCTGGGGGGTGTCTATAGTATGCCTGTAAAGTGGCGCCGTTTTCCCATCTTTAGAACAATACCACAGCAAAATTACATTTCTAAAGGAAAAAAAGACATTTAACACTGCTTGTGGCTCGGGTCCCGGCAACATAGATTAAAATCATTTAGAAAAACGGCATGCCCCCCCCCCCCCCCCGCCAGCCCATTACCAGGCTCTTTGGGTCTGGTATGGATATTAAGGGGAACCCCACACCCAAATTTAAAACTAAAATAGCGTGGGGGGGGGGGGGGCAAGGCACTATATACTCTGAACAGAAGTATATATTCTATACGGCCTGCCCTATATACTCTGCAGAAAATTGGGCCTTAGGTGTTGGTGGTACCAGAACACTGTAACACCTCGCAGTTACTCTTGTTGGGGGCAGAAACAGGCCCTGCTGTTAAATATTTCAAAAATTGTAATTACATGTCTGTGTTAAACAGGGACAGAAAAATTTGGCCTTGGGTGGTGGTGCCACAACACTGTAACCCCTTTACAGTTACTCTTGGTGGGCGCAGGAACGGGCCCTGCTGTTAAATATTATATCAAAAAATGTAATTACATGCCCCTGTTAAACAGGGGCAGAAAAATTGGGCCTTTGGTGGTGGTGCCACAACACTGTAACCCCTCACAAATACTCTTGTTGGGCGCAGGAATGGGCCCTGCTGTGAAATATTTGATCAAAAATTGTTAAACAGGGGCAGAAAAATTGGGCCTTAGGGAGTTCTGGTGGTGCCCTAAACCAAAAATGTTGTTGGAAGCTAGCATCATCAAGATTGAGGAGGAATAGGGTAGTCACTCAGCATAGGAAGACTTCAAGGATTATAGATCTATAGAAAAATCAGTCAGTTACATAAGCATCAGGTGCTTGATAGCTGCTGCTGATCCAAGACTGATTCATTTTTATGAATGTGAGCCTATGAACGGAGTCTGTGGACAGGCGCACTCAATGATCAGTTACAAACCCTTTAGCAGCACTAAATGTGCATTCAGAAAGAACACTGGATGCAGGACAGGCCAATAGCTCAATTGCATATTGAGCAAGTTCTGGTCAGTGGTCCATCCTCAAGACCCAGTAACCCAGTGGATGGTCTGTTGGAAAGGTTTCCAAGTCTGCTCTTGCCCCTAGATATTCCTGCACCATGTAATGCAGACGCTGGCGATGGTTGCTTGAACCAATCAGACCTTGCCGCTGAGGACTGAAATATTGTCTAAAGGCATCGGTCAGCCGGACACCTTCTCCACCGCTCTTCCTCTGACTGAATGAAGCCTCACAACATGTTGTCCAGCACCAGGATATTGTAACCTCCCAGGCTCTGGAAATGCATTGCACAAACCTTTCTTGAAGTCCTCCTGAAGATGTTTCATCCTCTGCTCCCTCTGCAAAGGCAGGATGAGTTCTGCAACCTTACCCTTGTAATGTGGATCAAGAAGGGTTGCCAGCCAGTAATGATCCCCCACCTTGATACCACGAATCCTAGGGTCCTTTCGCAGGCTATGCAAAATCAGGGAGGCCATGCAGCATATGTTTGCAGAGGCATTCGATTCTGAGTCCTCTGGGTCACTAAGGATCACATGATCCATAACAACCTCCTCCCAGGCACGTAGAACTCTTTGGGTTTCTGGGGACTGAAAACCATCCCTTGAAGACTGCTGCTGAGTGTTATCCTCCACGTCCATGCTGACACAATCCTCCTTCTCCTCATCTTCTTCCTGTGTGTTTGGTGGGCCCGCAGGAATACTATCTGGATAAAGGGGGCCTTGAGAGGTAAGGAAGTCCTCCTCTTCCTCCCGCTGTTCTGCCTCAAGTTCCCTGTCCATTATTCCACGAAGCGTGTGCTCCAACAGGAAGACAAGAGGGACAGTATCACTGATGCATGCATTGTCACTGCTCACCATCCTCATGGCCTCCTCAAATGGTGACAGGACAGTGCATGCATCCTTTAACAGTAGCCACTGGCGTGGTGAAAAAAAATCCAAGCTCCCCTGACCCTGTCCTGGTGCCCTACTCACACAGGTACTCATTGATGGCCCTCTGCTGCGAGTGCAGCCTCTGCAGCATTGCCAACTTGAGTTCCACCTGGTGGGCATGTCACAAATTAGGCGGTTGGTGGGCAGGTTACATTCCCTTTGAATGTCAGCCAGCCGAGCACTGGCATTGTATGACCGGCAGAAATGACCACAGACTTTTTTGACCTGCCTCAGGAGATCCTCTAAGCCAGGGTATCTGCTCAAGAACCGCTGCACCACCAAATTCAGGACATGTGCCAAACATGGGACAGGAGTCAAGTGTCCCTGTCTGAGGGCGGAGAGAAGGTTGGTGCCCTTGTCGCATACAACCAATCCTGGCTGAAGCTGGCATGGCATCAACCACCGATGAGACTGCCCCTGCAGAGCTGACAGAATCTCTGACCCAGTGTGGCTCCTGTACCCAAAGCAGAGCAACTCAAGCACCACATGGCATCTTTTTGCCTGAGTGCTTGCGTAGGCCCTTGAACGCTTACGGAGCACCGCTGGTTCAGAGGACAAATCTGCAGAAGAGGCCATGGAGAAAGAAAAAGAGGAGGGGGTGGAGGAGAGAGCTGTGGCAGAATCACCACTAGCATTTTCGAGGCATGGTGGCGGAACAAGCTCCAACAATACTGAACCCTGTCCTGCATCTATCCCAGCTGCCAGCAGAGTTACCCATTGTGCCGTGAAGGAAAGGAAACATCCCTGCCCATGCCTGCTAGACTATGAGTCAGCGGTAATATGCACCTTACTGCTGACCACCCTGTCCAACAAGGCCAAAACATTGCCTTCCACATGACGGTAGAGAGCCAGAATGGCCTTCCGTGAAAAGAAATTACATTTTGGAACCTGCCACTGAGGTACAGCACAGTCCACAAATTCACAAAAGGGGACAGAGTCTACCAGCCGAAAAGGCAGCAGTTGCACTGCTAGCAATTTGGCCAAGCTCGCATTCAGATGCTGAGAATGTGGATGGCTGGGACCGAATTTCTTTTTACGGTTTAGCAACTGGGGTAGGGAAATCTGCCTGCTAAAATCAGAAGTAGGTGTACTGATAGCAGATTTACTGCAAGTACTTGGGACACCTATTGCTATACCTTCATTCCTCTCAGTGCAGGTTTTTGAGAGGACTGGAGGTGTAGTGGGGTTGGAGATCCCAGATGAGGAGCCTTTTTTCTTTGATGTGGGTCTTTCAAGTGCTGTTGCCAAGAACTGCATAGGAGGTCGTCATATGTCTGGTCAAGCATGTGGTGCCCAAGCGGCTGCTGTTCTGGCCACGCTTGATCCACTTCAGACATAGGTTGCAAACAACAACGGTGCGATCTGCTGCATACGTGTCAAAAAGGCCCACACCAAGGAACTTTTCAAAATCAGTGGGGAGTCAGTAGTACCCTGCACCTGTGGAGCTCTGCGGTGTGATGCAGTAGGGTGGCTGCCCTTAAGCTGCCCCCTAGAGGACATCCTGCCTCGTTGGAGTTGTGCCTCCTCCTCCTCTCTCTTCTATCAGGCACCCAAGTAGAGTCACTGACCTCATCATCCCCTCCCTCCTCGTCACTGGAGCAAACTTGGCAGTATGCTGCGGCTGGGGGAACATGACTGCCAGTTTCTTGTCCTTCTTGGGCACCCTCTCTCTCTAGGCTCACATTACTCCCTTCCTCAACCTGGGAACCAAAATCGGAGCCTTCTAATCGCTGCTCATCCTCCAGCAGCATGTACCCGACACTGTGGTCGAATAGTTCAGGGGACTCCTCCATGCATGATGGTGGCACTACGGAAGGAGTGACTGTGGATATGGAGCTGGTGGAATAGGTCGCTTTGGCAGCTGCATTGGGAGGCACACTACTCTGAGCCTGGATGAGGAGGATGAGGACGGCTTTGTTATCCACTCCACCAACTCTTCTGCATGTTGTGGCTCAATAACACGGCCAACAGCAGAAAAAAAGGACAAGAGTGCCCCATGGCCACCTGCAGAGGATGCACCGTGTCCACGACCAGCACTGTTGACTGTAGGCACAGAGCCTGCTTGCCCTCTTTTACTGGCCTGTGAGCGTCTGCCTCTCCTTGGTGGCCTTCCAGACATGATGTATATTTTGTTTTGCAACACCACACTGCACTGTATTGTGTACTGTGTACACCACCAGAAAAGTAGTAGCAACTGCTCTATGGCTGCACTGTATTGTGTACACCACCAGAAGTGTAGTAGCAACTGCTCTACGGCTGCACTGTATTGTGTAATGTGTACACCACCAGAAAAGTAGTAGCAACTGCACTACAGTTGCACTGAATTGTGTGCTGTGTACACCACCATCAAAGTAGTAGCAACTGCACTACAGCTGCACTGTATTGTGTACTGTGTACACCACCAGAAGTGTAGTAGCACCTGCACTACGGCTGCACTGTATTGTGTAATATGTACACCACCAGAAAAGTAGTAGGAACTGCACTACGGCCGCATTGTATTGTATAATGTGTACACCACCAGAAAAGTAGTAGCAACTGCACTACGGCTGCATGTTTTGTGTACTGTGTACACTACCAGAAGTGTAGTAGCAACTGCACTATAGATATGGATGTTGCAGAATATATATATATCTCAAATACACCACCTGAAGTAGATTAGAAATAGTACACCATGGAATGCACTGTTGAATGTAGATCTAGGCTACACTGACTGGATTCTGCAGAGTATATATATACAGTATCTCACAAAAGTGAGTGCACCCCTCACATTTTGTAAATATTTTATTATATCTTTTCATGTGACAGCACTAAAGAAATGAAACTTTGCTACAAAGTAGTGAGTGTACAGCTTGTATAACAGTGTAAACTTGCTGTCCCCTCAAAATAATACAACACACAGCCATTAATGTCTAAATCACTAGCAACAAAAGTGAGTACACCCCTAAGTGAAAACGTCCAAATTGGGCCCAATTAGCCATTTTCCCTTCCAGGTGTCATGTGACTCGTTGGTGTTACAAGGTCTCAGGTGTGAATGGGGAGCAAGTGTGTTAAATACGATGTTATTGCTCTCACTCTGTCATACTGGTGATTGGAAGTTCAACATGGCACCTCATGGCAAAGAACTCTCTGAGGATCTGAAAAACATAATTGTTGCGCTACATAAAGTTGGCCTAGGCTATAAGAAGAATGCCAAGACCCTGAAACTGAGCTGCAGCACGGTGGCCAAGACCATACAGCGGTTTAACAGGACACGTTCCACTCAGAACAGGCCTCACCATGGGCAGTTGCGTGCACATGCTCAGCGTCATATCCAGAGGTTGTCTTTGGGAAATAGATGTATGATTGCTGCCAGCTTGGCTGCAAAGGTAGAAGGGGCGGGGGTCAGCCTGTCAGGGCTTAGACCATACGCTGCACACTGCATCAAATTGGTCTGCATAGCTGTCATCCCAGAAGGAAGCCTCTTCTAAAGATGATGCACAAGAAAGCCCGCAAACAGTTTGCTGAAGACAAGCAGTGTGAGGACATGGATTACTGGAACCATGTCCTGTGGTCTGATGAGACCAAGAAAAACGTATTTGGTTCAGATGGTGTCAAGCGTGTGTGGAGCTAACCAGATGAGGAGTACAAAGACAAGTGTGTCTTGCCTACAGTCAAGCATGGTGGTGGGATTGTCATGGTCTGGGGCTGCATGAGTGTTGCCAGCACTGGGGAGCTACAGTTCATTGAGGGAACCATGAATGCCAACATGTACTGTGACATACTGAAGCAGAGCATTATCCCCTCCTTTCGGCTGGGCCACAGGGCGGTATTCCAACATGATAGTGAACCCAAAAACACCTCCAAGACGACCACTGCCTTGCTAAAGAAGCTGAGGGTAAAGGTGATTGACTGCCCAAGCATGTTTCCAGATCTAAACCCTATTAGGCATCTGTGGGGAATCCTTAAACCGAGGTGGAGGAGCACAAGGTCTCTAACATCCACCAGCTCTGTGATGTCGTCATGGAGGAGTGGAAGAGGACTCCAGTGGCAACCTGTGAAGCTCTGGTGAACTCCATGCCCAAGAGGGTTAAGTCAGTGCTGGAAAATAATGGTGGCCACACAAAATATTGACACTTTGGGCCCGATTTGGACATATTCACTTAGGGGTGTACTCACTTTTGTTGCCAGCGGTTTAGACATTAATGGCTGTGTGTTAAGTTATTTTGAGGGGACAGCAAATTTACACTGTTATACAAGCTGTACACTCACTACTTTACATTATAACAAAGTGTCATTTCTTCAGTGTTGTCACATGAAAAAGTATAATAAAATATTTACAAAAATGTGAGGGGTGTACTCACTTTTGTGAGATACTGTATATACTAGACTGACTGTATATATACAGTATATATATATCAAGTACACTGCCACTAACTGAATAACCTGCCTGCTTAATCTAAATCACACTATTTCTCTATCCACGCCAACAACACTACACAGGGCTGCCATGTAGGCAGCCTTATATAGTGTGGGGCGTGGACTTAGTCCCCCTGAGCCATGATTGGCTAAAGGCACCCTGCCTTTGGCCAATTATGGCTCTCTTAGCAGAGGGCGCTGGGATTGGCCAAAGCATGCAGGTCAGGAGCATGCTTTGGCCAATCATCATACATCACTGCACTGCGAACTTGCAGTACAGTGCTATGGGGCGCTCCGCGGACGCTCGAATTTCCCGCAAACGCCCCATAATGTTTGTTCTTTGATGAACGGGTGAACACCCGATGTTCGGGTCGAACTTATGTTCAACCCAAACATCGAGCTCATCTCTAATAAACAGACAGCTTAACTCTTCAAGACACAGAAGCTGAATCCAATACAATTTTACTTCAACTCAAAAAAAGAGAATCCCTAAATAAGGCAATGTGGGATTTTCATAGTACCACACCATATAAGTATAAAAATCCAATATCTTTATTAATACAAAATTTTAAAAAAGCTGTCTATTAAAAGTCCCCAAAAGAAGGGGTTATTTACCTTTCTTTTGGGACTTTTATCAGACTTTTTTTTTGTTTGTTTGTTTTTTTAATAAAGATATTAGATTTTTTTCAAAGATTTTTTTGAGTTAATGTAACAGTACAGGATGTGGTACCAATAAAGGAGAGGAGAAAGGCTTCTTGCACCCCTCCCCCCCAATTCACTTATATTATTTTGCATACAATTTTACTTCAGCTAATGGCAGTACAGAGGAATTTTTTCCAGTCTTTGGAAGTGTAAAAAGACAATTACTTCCTTGTGCATAACTGCGAATAATTAACTCTGAGTAAGGGAACATGAAAGAAATTCGGACAGTCTAGATAGGACTAAATGAACTAGCAATGAGCAGGAGGGTAGAATAGAAGAAGATACCAAAATCACATTAGTAAACAAGATGCAGTGGCTCAAAACTGCTACTAGATGTCAAGATACTACAGAAAACTTCTAACCTCATGCAATACAATATAAAAAATACATGAACATGGGGGCAGAACAAGTACCGAGTTATGATTTAATCTTACTGCACATAGTATGAGATGTCACTGCTTAGCTCAAGAAAAAACTTTCCTCTGATGATTTGATGGAAAGTGCAGTTTGTGCTCTCTTATTCAGCTTAGGGGAACAATATTGAAGTTTTTCAACTGGTAAGCTTTATCAAAAGGTAAAACATTCATTTTGTTCTTTTTTCAAGATGATTTTAGACAACTGTCAGAAACAGCAAGAGATTCTAGGTGTCATTAGACTATGACTAGATTAGAAAAATTTCCAGTTCTTGCGGTAAATTTGAAGAACCACAAAACCTCAAAGTTAAAATATGTCAAAGGATCAATACAACAGCATTATTTTGAATTAAAGATGTACAACAATAACTGCACTAAGCACTATTTGTATCTACAATGGCAATCCCTTTGGCAATCCCTTTTTTGAAAAAAACATATATGGGGTCCCAATCAACAGAGACGATGCAGTCCTTCTCTTAATATGTGAATGGTGAAGTTAAACGCAGACATCGGGTTTCTATAGTATCTCAATGACCTTAGAGCAGAGAGGGCGGGGACAACAAATTCTTTAGGTTGTCTGGCTTAGAAGATCAGGCATAAAGTGCCTTGAAAAAGTATTCATACCCCTTCCAATTTGCCACATTTTGTCATGTTACAACCAAAAACTTAAAAGTATTTTATTAAGATTTTATGTGATAGACCAATACAAAGTGGCACAAAATTGTGAAGTGGAAGGAAAATGATAAACGGTTTTCAATACTTTGTAGAACCACCTTTCACTGCAATTACAGCCGGAAGTCTTTTTGGATATATCTCTACCAGCTTTGCATATCTAGAGAGTGACATTTTTGCCCATTCTTCTTTGCAAAATAGCTCAAGCTCTGTGAGATCAGATGAAGAGCATCTGTGAACAGCAATTTTCAAATCTTGCCACAGATTCTCAATTGGATTTAGGTCTGTACTTTGACTGGGTCATTCTAATACATTAATATGCTTTGATCTAAACCATTCCATTGTAGCTCTGGCTGTATGTTTACTGTTGTTGCCCTGCTGGAAGGTGAACCTTCAGCCCAGTCTCAAGTCTTTTGCAGACTCTAATGCCCTGTACACACGGTCGGATTTTCCGATGGAAAATGTGTGATAGGACCTTGTTGTCGGAAATTCTGACCGTGTGTAGGCTCCATCACACATTTTCCATCGGATTTTCCAACACACAAAGTTTGAGAGCAGGATATAAAATTTTCCGACAACAAAATCTGTTGTCGGAAATTCCGATCGCGTGTACACAAATCCAACGGACAAAGTGCCACGCATGCTCAGAATAAATAAAGAGATGAAAGCTATTGGCTACTGCCCCGTTTATAGTCCCGACGTACGTGTTTTACGTCACCACGTTTAGAACGATCGGATTTTCCAACAACTTTGTGTGACCGTGTGTATGCAAGACAAGTTTGAGCCAACATCCGTCGGAAAAAATCCTAGGATTTCGTTGTCGGAATGTCCGAACAAAGTCCGACCGTGTGTACGGGGCATAACAGCTTTTCTTCTAATATTGCCCTGTATTTGGCTCCATCCATCTTCCCATCAACTCTGGCAAGCTTCCCTGTCCCTGCTGAAGAAAAGCATCCCCACAACATGATGCTGCCACCACCATGTTTCACGGTGGGGATGGTGTGTTCAGCATGATGTGCAGTGATAGTTTTCTGCCACACATAGGCTTTTGCTTTTAGGCTAAAACGTTACATTTTGGTCTCATCTAACCAGAGCACCTTCTTCCACATGTTTGCTGTGTCCCCCACATGGTTTCTCACAAAAACTGTAAACGGGACTTCTTATGGCTTTCTTTCAACAATGGCTTTCTTCTTGCCACTCTTCCATAAAGGCCAGATTTGTGGAGTGCATGACTAACAGTTGTCCTGTGGACAGATTCTCCCACCTGAGCTGTGGCTCTCTACAGCTCCTCCAGAGTTACCATGGGCCTCTTGGCTGCTTCTCTGAATAATGCTCTCCTTGCCCAGCCTGTCAGTTTAGGTGGACAGCCATGTCTTGGTAGGTTTGCAGTTGTGCCATACTCTTTTCATTTTCAGATGATGGATTGAACAATGCTCCGTAAAATGTTCAAAGCTTGGGATATTTTTTTGCATAACCTAACCCTGCTTTAAACTTTTCCACAACCTTATCCTTGACCTGTGTGGTGTGTCCCTTGGGCTTCATGATGCTGTTTGTTCACTAAGGTTCTCTAAAAAACCTCTGAGGGCTTCACAGAACAGCTGTATGTATCTTGAGATTAAATTACACACAGGTGGACTCTATTTACTAATTAGGTGACTTCTGAAGGCAATTGGTTCCACTAGATTTTAGTTAGGGGTATCAGGGTAAAGGGGGCTGAATACAAATGCACGCTACACTTTTCAGATATTTATGTGTAAAGCATTTTGAAAACCATTTATCATTTTCCTTCCACTTTACAATCATGTGCCACTTTGTGTTGGTCTATCACATAAAAGCCCAATAAAATACATTTACATTTTTGGTTGTAACATGTCAACTATGTGGAATATTTAAAGGGGTATGAATAATTTTTTCAAGGCACTGTAGCAGAAGGCCTCTATTTTCATAAACGGAGGCATGTTGGTAATGCATTATAAACAGACATCTAAACAATTCTCCCATTCGATTTAATAAAATGTTTGCTTGGACCAGTTTTTTTTTTCTTTAATCTAATATTATAATATCACATATGTGTTTGACTGCAGTAAGACCTACAGCCATCGACGTCTTAAATTTTTGTCATCTAAGTACAAAGTCCATGAAATGCTGAATGAAATGGAAGAACTGAAGGAGCTGAAAAATAACCCACATCGAGATTTCTACAATTGCAGAAAGGTAATGTTTTTAATAGTACTTGAAAAGTGAACCCCACTGTCCATAATATTGGAACCTTAATATTGATTTAACCCCTTCACTTGCACTGCAATCTGTCCACATTGCAACATATGTTTTCGCAAAACTAATGCTGTGTACACACGGTCGGACTTGCCAACGGGATAACCTCCGTTGGCATTTCCGATGTAAAAATTTAGAACATGTTCTCTATCTAAGTCCGTCGGAAATGCCGACAGAAAAAGTCCGATGGGGCATACACACGGTCGGAATATCCGACCAAAAGCTCCCATCTGACTTCTTCTGTCGGAAATTCCGACCGTGTGTACGGGGTATAAGACGTCACTTTACTGCTATTGAGCTGATAACATTATGGTGACTTGGGGCTGTTTTGTAAAGTTCTAACAACCCAGATGAGATGTTGTCCTGTTTGTGGTTTGGATGTTCTGAGCTCCTGCAGTCAGACACAAGTAGTTTTTGGTGCAGGACCTCCATGGTTTGATGTGACTGATCCTACCACCAATTTTTTTTTTTTTTTAACATTAACACACTTTTTTTTATCATACGTATCTGAAAATAATTGCAGTCTATCCATTCCCTTATAACTTACATTACCTAATAACTGAAACATGAAATGATATCCAATTTTTTTTTTATTTTATCTTATTTTGGATTAAGTAGTGGAGAGCTAAAAACACTGTCAGTTTTTTGCCATCTGTCCCATTAGGTAGATTTTTCTTCACTTCTTGTCCTGTAGACTCATCAGGAATTAAGAAGATATTACTCCAATATAATAATATCCCCTCTTAGACAGGTGTCACAACAAGTGTCCTCATAGGAATATTTCCCCTCTATTCTTTTTCTGGTGGCAACTCAAAATTTCTGATTTCACCCTTGCTTTCAATCTTGCTGACATTGATGATCAGAACAATTAGAGAAAGTGAATCTTCCTAACTGGATACAGACAGCAATAAAACCTCAGGACAAAAATCCAGCACTCCAATAAAACTTCAAAAATGTAATGAGGTTATGAATGCAAAAAATGCATTAATGCCCTTTGCTTGCCAACCCTCTCTGCAAATCCCCCCACTGGCTTCCGAGTGCCCAACAAATCAAATTCAAAATATTAACAACAATATACAAGACCATTTATAACTCTGCCCCAAGCTACATCACCAATTTTATCTCAGTATATCACCCAAACATTCCTCCCTGTTTCTCCTGCGCCCTTGCTCCTTTGTCTCCTCCTCGCATTCTGGTCTCCAGGATATCTCCAGAGCCTCTCCCACCCTCTGAAACTCTCTACCTCAATCTGTCTGGCTATCTCCTTCTCTGTTCATTTTTAGGTGACCCCTGAAAACTCATCTCTTCAGAGAAACCTATACTGCCTTCAGCTAACAACTGAATCGTTTATTTCTGCAATCAGTTCTTCCCTCACAGTTATTACATATTGTCCTACTTGCCCATCCCTATTAGATTTTAAGCTCTCAGGAGCAGGACCCTTTTAACCCTCCTGTATTGAATTGTATTGTTGCTGCGCTTTCACTTTAAAGCGCTGCGTAAACTGTTGGCGCTATATAAGTCCTAAATATTTTAAAAAAGTGAATAATAATAAAAAACAAAAATTCTGCACACAGAGCAATACATATTAACACTGACATTTCAGAAACACAATTGTCTCCTTTCTGAAGGTGACACATACTGTACACTATATTAACAAAAGTATTGGGACACCTGCCGTTACACACACATGAACTTTAATGGCACCCCAGTCTTCATTTGTAGGGTTCAATATTGAGTTGGTCCACCCTTTACAGCTATAACAGCTTCAACTCTTCTGGGAAGGTTTCCACAAGGTTTAGGAGTGTGTCTATGGGAATGTGTGACCATTCTTCTAGAAGCGCATTTGTGAGGCACCGATATGGACAAGTGAGGACAGGCACTGATGTGGACGAGAAGGCCTGGCTCGCAGTCTCCACTATTATTCATCCCAAAGGTGTTCTATCAGGTTCAGGTCAGGACTCTGTGCAGGCCAGTCAAGTTCCTCCACCCCAAACTCGCTCATCCATGTCTTGATGGACCTTGCTTTGTGTACTAGTGGGCAGTCATTCATGTTGGAACAGGAAGGGGCCATCCCCAAACTGTTTCCACAAAGTTGGGAGCATGAAATTGCCCACAATCTATTGGTATGCTGATGCCTTAAGAGTTCACTTCACTGGAACTAAGGGGCCAATCTCAACCCCGGAAAAACAACCTCACACCATAATCCCTTCTCCACCAAATGATTTGGATCAGTGCACAAAGCAAGGTCCATAAAGAAATGGATGAGCGAGTTTGGGGTGGAGGAACTTGACTGGCCTGCACAGAATTCTGACCTCAATCCGATAGAACACCTTGGGATGAATTAGAGCGGAGACTGCGAGCCAGGCCTTCCATCTACATCAGTGCCTATCCTCACAAATGCGCTTCTGGAAAAATGGTCAAACATTCCCATAGACACACTTCTAAACCTTGTGGACAGCATTCCCAGAAGAGTTGAAGCTGTTATAGCTGAAAAGGGTGGGCCAACTCAATATTGAACCCTACAAACTAAGACTGTAATGTCATTAAAGGTAATATAGTGTACATGCACAAAGTGAAAAATCATGTACTGTATATACACCCATGAATACTCAGGGCTACTGCATCAGGGCAGTGAAAGCTCAGATGAGGAGGTTTGAAGCAGGGAAAAAGTTTGCTCCAAGCTTGAATTTTGAGCAGTGTATGGCCAACTTTAGTCTGGAATAGCAGTATTTAAAGAGTAAGTAAACCCTTCTATCGTTTCAGCCAAGAAAGCTGCCATCTTTGCCTCTGTTTAATCTACAACTGCCATGATGCTGCACATGTGATCAGTTATGACACCAGCCATTAGATGGTTTGACAGTTTGGTGGAGAGCCCAACCAATGGAGTGTTACATTTCCGGCACTAGCCGGAAATGAAACTGTTTTATGGATGGGTTTACGTCCACTTTAAGAAAGGCCAGTTTCACACTGCTCCGACATGGAAGTTGAACGACTTCCGATCCGACTTTGCCCTACGACTTCATATCCGACTTTGATGCGACTTCAATGAATGGGATTCTACTTTGATCCGACAATACCCAGCTTTTTGAGTCTGGTATTTATCTTGAGGGGGAAACTCCATGCAAAAATTAAAAAGAAAACAGCATGTGATCCCCTCCAAAATCCATACTAGACCCTTATCCGAGCATGCAGCCCGGCAGGTCAGGAAAAGAGGGGGGACAAGCGAGCGCCCCCCTCCTGAACCATACCAGTCCACATGCTCTCAGCATGGGGGAGTTGGTGGTTTGGGGCAGGGGGACTCTGCACCCACCACCCTAAAGCACCTTGTCCCCATGTCGATGGGCACAGGGGCCTCTTCCTGACAACCGTAGGCAGTGATCGTGGGGGCCTGGAGACCGGGGAATAATTGGAATCTGCAAGCCCCCTTTAATAAGGGGGCCCCAGATCCTGGCCCCCCACCCTATGTGAATGAGTAGGGGTACATTGTACCCCTACTCATTCACCCAAAAAATTGTCAAGAATAAATAAAAACACTACACAGGTTTTTGACGAAGTCCTATATTAAAAATGAAGAATGTCCCCTGTTTTAGCTCCAATGTGTTTTCTTCCTCCAGTCCTCCCTCTCTGGTTCATCTCTCTCCGGTGATATCTTCTTCCTCCGGTTCTTCTCCCTTTGTGGATGACTTCTTCCTCAGGTTCTTCTCCCTCCGCTGTCTTTTCCCTCTGGTTCTTCTCCCTCCTGATTGTGTTAGCTCCGGCGAGTGCCATTACTTAGATAGCCATGGAGCATGGCCATCCGGTGACATCATTCAGAGACCCTGACCCCTTGTGACGTCACCCCCCATCATGCCCCGGGCGGTGACGTCACAAGGGGTGGGATCTCCAGGTGATGTTACCTGATGACCATGCCACATGGCTATATAAGTAATAGCACACGCCGGAGCTACCACAAAAGCGGCTAGCGTCAGGAGAAGACATCAGGAGGGAGAAGAACTAGCAGAAGAACCAGAGGAAGTAGACACCGGAGGGAGAAAAACCAAAGGAAGAAGTCATCAGTGGAGGAAGAAGAACCGGAGGAAGAAGACATCACCAGAGTGAAAAGAACCGGAGGGAGAAGACCGGAGGAAGAAGACATGGCAGCTACGACGGGGGACAGTCTTAATTTTTAATAAAGGACTTTGTCAAAAACCTGTGTACTGTTTTTATTTATTTTGGGTGAATGATTAGGGGTACAATATACCCCATACTCACAAAGAGTGGGGGGTTGGGATCTGGGGCACCCCCCCGATTCCTATAAGCCTTCTGCCTGCAGATCCCCACAACGATCACCCGCGGTTGTCGGGAAGAGGCCCTGGTGGGCATGTGGCCTAGTATGGTTGGGGGGGGCGCTTGCTCATCCTTCCCCTTTTCTGACCTGCCAGGCTGCATGCTCGAATAGAGGTCTGGTATGGATTTTGGAGGGGACCCCATGCCGTTTTTTTGGCGTAGGGTTTCCCCTCAAACCATACTAGACCAAAGGGTCTGGTATGGTCTCAAGGGGGAGGGGGAACCACACACCATTTTTATTTTTTAGCTTTGGCGTGTAGTTCCCCCCTCAAGATCCTCAGCGTGCAAGTCGCATGCCACAAGTTGGATCACTTAAGACGATGATCCGACTTGTTGTGACTTACATAAAAATCACTGGTCTGAAACTGTGCCCAAGTCGGACCAAAGTAGTGCAGGAACCTTTTTCAAAGTCGGACCGACTTGTGTCGGACCAATTAAGATGGCTCTCATAGGGAACCATTGATTTATACACGTCATGCGACATGCACTCCCAAAGTTGGAGCATATGTCACACAAATGTGAACCATGCTTAAGACCGATAACTGATTAGCTGGTGAAAACCCAGTACATAAAAAAAAGTGCACACATGTAGAAAACCTGCTGTGCTCCTGAATAGTTGCAGTTTGCAAAGTGTTAAACGTTTATTAATTTTAACAGTTTTCAAATACTTTTTTACTTTATGTTGCCTGGGTGAATATACTGTATATCAACAAAGTCCCAGTGAATTATTATTTAGTAAATGGAAAAAAGGATTGCTATTATAATTATACCAATTGTCATTTTTCTCTTAAAAGGTTGACACTCACATCCATGCTGCAGCTTGCATGAACCAGAAGCACCTTCTACGTTTCATCAAGAAGTCATACAGGACAGATGCAGACCGTGTAGTGTACAATGCAAAGGGAAATCAGTTGACCTTAAAACAGGTGTTTGAAAAGTTGAACCTTCACCCCTATGACCTCACAGTAGATTCTCTAGATGTCCATGCTGTAAGTATTTATAGTTAAGCTTCATGTATCTATTTAACGGTTAAAGGCTATGCTCTTGCAAAATTACCATAATAAGCACATAGGGGTCAAATCACGAACATTTACAGCATGCGATAACACGGTCACGTGACTAATTTGCATAAATGATCACATGCAGTAAATAAAAGTCGTATTCACCCAAAAAAAAAAAAAAAAGATTATGTGGTATTTACCGCAAAATGAAAAATGTGCCGGTAAATATTGTAAAAAAAAAACATGCGGTAAGCTCTTAAGGCTAATTCACAAATGGACCAGAGAGTAAAAAACATGCAATATTTATCACCAGGGTTTTGCTGGCGGTATCACATACGGCATTTGTCAGAAACAGCCTGGGGGTCCCCCCAAAAGCTGGTTGCTAAGGAGCGGGCTGGGAAGCTGGCCGCCACGTCCTCAACAACGTATGATTCATCAGCTGTCAACAGGTTCCCCACTGACAGCTGAATGTAAAAAAAAATGTTGATGGGGACAAGGGCCTCTTCCTCACAACCCTGGGCTGGGGTTGTGGGGGTCTGCAGGGGAGGCTTATTGGAATCTGGAAGCCCCCTTTAAGAAGGGGGACCCAGATCCCAGCTCCCCTATGTATGGGGTACATAGTACCCCTACCCATTCACCAAAAAAGTGTAAACGTACAAAAGTTTTTGACAATTCTTTTATTAAAAAATAAAAAAATAAACTGTCCACCGATGTAGATCCATCGTCAATCACGCTGCCCGCCGCCACGGCTGGACCCGAAAAAAAGAAAAGCTCTGCTCTTGACGTACGCTCCCATGGTCTGCCTCCTCTGCCATTTGACAGTTTTTAAATAGGTAAGGGGTGGGGCCGCCCGGTGATGTCACCGGATGGCACCACCCCTTGTGAAGTCACCGACCCAGCATGCACCGCTTGGTGACATCACAAGGTGGGGCAGTGCCACCAGGTTCCAAAAAGCCCCCCCACCTGCAAACTCCCACAACCACAGCCCAGGATTGTGGGGGAAAGGGCCCTTGTCACCATCAACAAAGCTGATAGCTTGCCGGCCCGCTCCTTAGCAACCAGCTCGATGCGATAAATTACCACATAAAAATGCGGTAATTACAGCTCAATCGAACAAACACTGCAATAGTTATTTAATACAAAATTCTTAATGAATTGCACTTTCAAAACTGATTTAACGCAAGCGCTATTTTATCGCATTTTATTTGACGTTAATTAACTCTTAATGAATTGACCCCCATAATGAGTTCAGACAATTTTATCAATGTTTTTATAATTCAGAATTCTAACGTACTGTAATTATACTTAGACATGTGCATTTATTTACATAAATTTGTTTAGTTAAATTATTTTAATCCGTTGAATTCGTTTTCAGAATTTGTTTCATTTACTTGTATTCAAATTGATTCAAATTTTCTGAATTCAAATCAATGTGAATAGTTTTCAAATTAATTTCGAATAGTTTTTGAATTCGAATAGTTTTCAAATTCAAATTCGAAAAGTTTTCGAATTCAAATAGTTTTTAAATTTAAATAGTTTTTAATTCGTTTTCCTTTTTCCATAGAGAATAAAATAAAGTAGAAAATAAAGGAATAAAATAGAAAAAAATAGAATAGAATAGAAACAGAATATAACAGAAAATAAAATAATAGAATATAATAGAGTAAAACGAAACAACACAGAATAGAAAATTAAAGAACAGAATATAATATGAAAGAAATGAATAGAATAAAATATAATATAACCATCTTCTGAAATTCGAATACAAAAGAATATAATTTAACCGGTTTCCGACCGGCTCACGCAGATATACTGCGGCAGAATGGCTCCCCTGAGCGAAATCCCGTCAGGGAAGAGGAGCCATATCGTTTGTTCCTATTAAGTAGGAAAAACGATATGTCTCCTCTCCTAGTCAATCCTATCCCCATACAGCTAGAACACACTGAGGGAACACACAATTAACCCCTTGATCTCCCCCTAGTGTTAACCCCTTCCCTGCCAGTGACATTTACACAGTAATCAGTGCATTTTTATAGCACTGATCGCTGTATAAATACCAATGGTCCCTAAAAAGTGTCAAAAGTCTGCAATTGCAATGTTGCAGTACCGCTAAAAATCGCAGATCACCACCATTACTAGCAAAAAAAAAAAAAATAATAAAAATGCCATAAAAATGGCATAGATCTATCCCATAGTTTGTAGACACTTTAACTTTTGCGCTTATTGCAATTTTTTTTTTTTTACCAAAAATATGTAGAAGAATATATATTGGCCTAAACTGATGAAGAAATTTGTTTTTTTTTTTTAAATTTGGGGGATATTTATTATAGCAAAAAGTAAAAAATATTGTTTCTTTTTCAAAATTGTCTCTTTTTTTTGTTTATAGCGCAAAAAATTAAAACCGCAGAGGTGATCAGATACCACCAAAGGAAAGCTCTATTTGTGGGGAAAAAAAGGACGCAAATTTCATTTGTGTACAGTGTAGCACGCCCGCGCAATTGTCAATTAAAGTGACGCAGTGCCAAATTGTAAAAAGTGCTCTGGTCAGGAAGGTGGTAAAATCTTCCAGGGCCGAAATGATTAAAAAAAAAAAAATAGAATTGAAAGAATATAACCATTTCCCAAAAAATAAAATAGAATCAATTTGAATTTGAATAGAATAGAAAAGAATAGAAAACAACAGAATAGTATAGAAAAAAAAAGAATAGCATAGAAGGAATATAACCATCTTCCTATTCTAATCTATTATTTTTTATTCTATTCAAATTTGAATTGATTCCCTTTGAATTTGGGGAAATGGTTATAGTCTTTCTATTCTATTCTATTCTTTTCTATTCTATTATTTTCTATTCTATTCTATTTTGTTATTTTCTATTTAAATTGAAATGTATTGTATTCAAAATTCGAATTTCAGAAGATGGTTATATTCTTTCTATTCTGTTCTGTTGTTTTTTTCTACACTATTCTGTTATTTTCTATTCCATTCAAATATATTCTTTTCTATTATATTCAAACTGATTCTTTATAATTTTGGGAAATTATTATATTTTTTCTATTCTATTCTTTTTTTGAATTCTATTCTTTTCTATTCTATTATAGTCTATTCTATTCTTTTTTTCTATTCTATTCTTTCTTATGTATTCAAATTCAAATTTATTCTAATTGAAATTCGAGTTTCAGAAGATGGTTATATTCTTTCTATTTTATTGTATTACCTTTTTATTCTATTCTATTCGTTTTTATTCTATTCTGTTCTTTTATTTTCTATGTTGTTCTGTTTTACTCTGTTATATTCTATTCTTTTATTTTTTTTATGTTATATACTTTTCTATTCCATTCATTTTTTTTCTATTCTATTTCTTTATTTCCTATTCTATTTTTTTCTCTTTGGAAATTGGAAAACAAATCAAAAACAAATCTATTTTGATAAATGTATTTGAATTTCATCCAAATAATTTTTTTTCGTTATTTCAGATTTGTTTAAATTCAGTACTATTGTAATTCGGAAATTTGGATACTTCCGAATTTACGAAAACAAAAAATTTGTCCGAATTTCAATTTGGAACGAAGTGAACGGCACGTGTCTAATTATACTTATCTATCTATCTATCTATCTATCTATCTATCTATCTATCTATCTATCTATCTATCTGTCTGTCTGTCTGTCTGTCTGTCTGTCTATCATGAGCCACTGGCTGGCAGGATTCTGCAGTACAAAGCCCTCCTGCATGTAAACTGTTTTTGTTTTTTTTGCTGACTTGCTAAATATAAGTGCAGGACAAACCTGTTGGACTGTTCCTGGGTGTCTCTGTCTCGATCCCAATTGAGTTTGTCTCTCTTACCTGTCAATCTATCTATCTACACACCTATCTAATCCATCATGTCTTTTCTTTTTAAAAAAGTGCTGACTGAAGAAAACATGGTAGCTTTACTTTAAAAAATAAGTGTACTTTTTATAGTCATTCAACACCCCCTCAGCATCACACAAATGTACTTATCTGTCTTCTCTTCTGCCAGATCTGTCTACTGGGGGTGATGGGAGGTAAAGTTAAAGGATAACTGTTAAAGTGGCTGGTGCTCCATCGGTGGGGAGGGGGCGGCAGACAGACTTGACCACAGACCCCCCTGTTGCTCCAGCCCGCACGGTGCACCATACTCAACCCCCCCGGTCGCCAGTGCACTCATCCAGGGCATCCCCCCTCAGTCTCCTCTGTGTCCCTGCTCCATTGGTCCGGCTTCCCATACCTCTCCCCGGTCATACATCTCCTCCCTCCTCCTTCCTCCTCATAGGCCAATAGGATGGCTTCTCCTTTTGGCCAATCAGGAAACCTGATTAGTGGGGAGGAGATTCAATGTGAAAATAGTGAATATATGCTCTGTGCCCACCCTTTTTTGAAGCCTATTAGAGCCTCTGGCTCTAATCACGTGCTTAAAAAAAAAACAACCCCCTATTGGAATCCATGCATCCAGCGCTCTGTATATAGATTATGGGGCTGGATGTATGGAAAGGGGGGGCGGCGCCCGTGCTCCCCTAATGGACAGGCCACTGGTTAAACCCCTTTAGACTGGGTTGACACCGCAGCATGGAGCGACTCATAGCAAGGGTCCGGTGCGTCCCCGTTCACCGTTTCAGGTCCTGTTTCAGTCCAAATTTTTGGCTGAATTCGGACCTGAAATGGACCAGCAGATGCACAGGACTCCTGTGCAATTTGCAACAAAGCCGCTCCGGAGATATGTGTACCGGCTCCGTAGAGAGACAGTCACAATCTCCTGACAAGTGAATTGGATGCATCTCAATAATAGACAGTTTCTCTGTAGCAATGAAAGGAGAAGAAACTGTCTGGCCAGGAATATTTACAATAGAAGCTATGTGGCTTCCAGGAGGACACACAGCAAAGATCTGGCAGGAGCTAAGGACAGGTGGGAATGGGGGGGAATCATCGGGGGATAACTGTTTAAATGTATGTAGAACCATAACTTTTTTTTTAGTATAAAATAGGGTAGGGAATGGTTAAAACCCCTAAAAGGTTATTTTTTTGCAGGCTGTGTCTCACTGGGGGTTTTCCTTAATTTTCTGTCCTAGAGATGTAACAGGAAATCTCTCCAAATTAAGCAGATGTCTCATTTGAGAGTCTCATGATTTGAGAGTTAAGAGAGTTGCCATAGAAACTGATGTCCCTGACTTCCCCCCCACTCCTTGGTCTGGTAACTGAAATTTTAGATTTTTCTTCAGTTCCTTTCTCAAAAACAGTGGATATGAGAACAAGGAGACGGTGGATCTCCCTAGTGGGAAAACAGGAATGAAAACCTTTATAATAATCCATGCTTATTTTTCTCCAGGGAAGACAAACATTCCAGCGCTTTGACAAGTTTAATGCCAAATATAACCCAGTAGGTGCCAGCGAATTACGAGACCTGTACATGAAAACAGAAAACTTCATTGATGGGGAATATTTTGCTACTATCATTAAGGTAAGCCTTATTATTTTTATTACAGTGTTGCAAAACCATTTTATTGCTTATGCAGGGATCTCCAAACTACAGTACATGCAACAAGATTTTACCTGACCTTCAGCTGATGTGTATATGTAGCACCCTTGTCCTGAACAGGGCTGCTAGTAAATTTAGCTGTGCTAGGTGGTAGCTAGCCTGGCTAATTTGTAGTCTATTGATCAAATGGGTTTCTCCAAGCCTGGAGTTAACTGTGATTTCTCCCTTTTGTCAATAGGCCGCATTGTTACCTTTGGCATCAGTGTGATGAATTACAGTGGATTCAGGTTATGAGGGTATATAATTCTCTCAGCCAATCAGCAATCAGCAATCAGCAGGAGTTTCTTTGGCCACCCAGGATGCTAGGAGAAGGTATTTATTCATATAAGGTCAGGTGATCGAGGTTCTTTCCACCCAGGCTGCGGCCTGGGTGGGTATGTATGGAGCAGCAGCAGAGGTGTAGGTATGAAGCCTGGGGCCTTGCCACATGTCTCAGGGGCTCTGTCGGAGAGAGTCTGGAAGTTGCCAGGAGGCAAGGGAGAGGAAGTTGCCAGAGGGTCAACCACTCTTGTTGCCAGAGGCATATGTAGAGGGATGGAGTTTTGAAGGAGTACCAGAGGAGACTCTTCATCAGCCGGGGCTGTGAACTGGCTGGGAAAGTTTCAAGAGAGAGCTCATCCTAGAAATCCAGTGGGTAGCTGTGAGTTAAGCTTGAGGAATCCAGCGGGTAGCTGTGAGTTAAGCTTGAGGAATCCAGCGGGTAGCTGTGAGCTGAGCTTGTTGCTATAGGAGACAGCAGTTGCTACAAAATACAGATTGCTGAATTCAGCTTAAAGACCCTTTTTTCTGTATAGTTGTCTGCCTAGTTCTATTTTTGTCTAAGTAGTCTGCCAATTTGCTATTGCATTTGCCTAAGGGTATTCTGTGCCCTACCCCTTTCTCCCACTGTTTCTGTTAAGAGAAATAAAATCTCTTTTGTTCATTTTTAAAGTGACTGGTACCCATCTTTTCACCTTGCACAACATCCACTATGCCTAGGAACCTGTACCCTGAGGAGGAATGTCGGCCCTTACGGCCTCTGGGGGTCACCACCAGGCCCTTGGAGGTTAGGGAGGGCACTACATATAGTTTCTGCTTTGCCCCTGCCCTCAAATATTGACAGTGTCATGTGCCACACTCCCCTCTTGTGACCCCACTCACCAAATGGCATGGACCCACAGCTTTGCAGTCTGGGATCAAAAGTGCTGAGAGCAATAGGATCAAGTATAAAACAGATGGGCTTCTCTGGAGCCTCTCACAATAGTGGTTTCCATAGACGTTCAAAGGCGGTCAAACGTGATCATATGCGGGAAACAGAGAAGGAGTTGATAGTGAAATACTGTTTAAATGGAGAATAATGTGCTTGCTAGGCGCTACTTACAAAAAAACAGATTCAAACAGGCATCAGTATGGAGCTCCGGGTGCACCGCTGATCGGCGTGGGTTCCACGGAGAGCGGAAGTTGCGTCAATGGTTAAGAGACCAGAAGTGCATCAACGCGTCTCGCCCCTCTTCCAGGGTAAAAAAAATCCCAATAAGTGTTTATTGATTGGTTTGCGCAAAAGTTATAGCATCTACAAACTATGGGATTATTTTATGGCTCCCGCTGTGTCCAATCACTGCGTGAGCGGGTCACCAGTGGCGCGCGTGCACCCCAGACCCTGTGCATGAAATCACATACAGGTGCGAGATTTCGCACAGGAGGGCTGCCCTGCCGCACTATATATATGGGGCGGTCCTTAAAGCAGATTTCCAGTCCCCAAATATCTTTTTTTTTTTTTTAATAATCTCCGTTATTGTTCCTACTTCTACTTTAACATTTCGATACAGTGAATAATGTTTTCCTTCATGTTTGTTTTATCGTATCGTATCTGATCTCGGAAGCAGGCAGGGTCCATTGTGGCTGTGGGCATCTGAAGCCCGCTAGTCTTTATTTCTGGGATTTCGGTGCAGCTGGCTACCCAGCATGCACCCCCCAAATCTCACGCCTGTACAGTAATGTCACTGATTACAGTAATAGGCGATTCCCATGGACTGCTGGGATAGCTGACGCTGATATCCCAGCAGTCCATGGGAATCGCCTTGTGACGTAACCGCCTAGGCAGCCGGGCTGGAAGGGCTGCAAGAAATAAACAAAAAAAGGTATTTAGAAAAAATATATATTTTTGGCCATTTACAATAGCATTGCGGATGGGCATGGGAATGTTTGCAGGTTAAAAAAAAAAGGGTGGACCTCCGCTTTGAGAGGTTAAGGACACTTTAAGGGTAAACTTACCTATAGCTGTTATGGCTGCTACTTCAACTGGTCAATGCGGACCTATTATAATTTGCAAAAAATGTAGGTGTCGCAGCCAAAACTACCTAAAAAGCCTTTTTCAAAATTGAAATGAATTTGATTGGGGTTCTGCTGTATTATTTAGTTCAAGCTAAATGTAAAAGCTAGCAAATCAATTACACATCCAAAATTTGTGGTGCCAGAATACAGTGATGCTGACAGGCCGCATACAGCTTAAAGGCATCTCTCAAGCATGTAATTGGTGGTTTTTTTTTTTTTTTATGTCATCCTTGAAGGCACATTAAGACCTCTTGCACACTCGATATTTCTGTTTAAGCATCTATTTATTCAGAGGTTTTTTTTTGTATGTATTTGCTTGTATTTTCGTGCATATAAACGTTCACGCAAATTTGCGTAATTTCGTGCGCCTTTTCCCGCAAACTTATTCTCGGGTTCTTGTTCTGCGGTATGTAAATTGTCAATCACGCGTATTTGCAGGCATGAGGCGTAATTTACTGACCAAAAATCTTTACTGAAGAATGCACGGCGCTTGTTTACACGCCTGTGTGCATAGGCACATTACAATTGATGGACTGTATTTTAGCCCGGTAAAAAAAGCTGTATTTAGCTTTTTCAAGCTGCAGTGTGCAGGAGGCCTAAAAGAATGCTCTACTTGCTGTACAGTATTTATATATTTTTTGTTCTTTGATACAGTACAGTATCTTTACCGTTTTTTTTTTTCTATGATAAGTGTCCCCTATAGCAGTCCCCCTGCTCTTATTTTGACAATAGTTTTCCCTGTATTCTTTAAAATGTCCAAGATGTAGTGGTAAGATTAGCCCCCCCACCCCCCATAGACTTTATTGGAGTTCGCTGTTAAGTTCCATGGGGTTATTAGAGAGAAAGCTAGCTATGGGTTGAAAAATAATTGTCGGGGCGTGGCTTAGCAATGGCCGAGTGAGGAAGCATTTCTGGAGAGCTCCTGGCTAGACCCCTCTCTAACCTGTAATCCGACGGTAAATACTCAGAGGATACAAGGCATGATATCGTCCAAAAGGTACAGGACACGCTCATCAACCGGTGGCTCCAGACATCTTACCCTCCAGAGCGGTATCAAGTGCTATTTCAGGGACTCTCAGTCGGACAGAGGAGGCCGCGCTGAACCCATCAACTGATCCCGCTACCTTTACAGTCCGAGATTTGTCTCCAGCGACATCAGCGGGACCCCGAGAGGAAATGGCAGTTTCGTCCCAAGGCCTAGGTGGCATCCCGGAGGCTCTCCGGAGTATATTAAAAGCCCTCCCCACTAAAGCTGACATTGAGGCCTTGCCCTCGCGGTCCGACATGGAGTCCCTAATCCTGCGTGTGGAAGAGGCACACGCGCGGGACATCCAGGAACTGAAAACGGGGATTCAAGACCTCACAGAAACAGCTGACAAAAGTGACCTGACAATTTCATCACTTACACAGCGGGTCATAGCCTTAGAACGCTCGCAGGAGACAAGGGCCTCTCAGGCCACCGACATGCAGTTACACATAGAAGATTTGGAAGATCGCAGCCGCCGCAACAACTTGCGGCTGCGGGGTATTCCAGAAGCAACAGGGTCAGAAGATCTGGCGGCCTCGGTTACAGCAATCTTCCACAAGGTTCTGGGGACTCCCCCACCGCAATTAGAGTTAGATCAGGTACACAGAACTCTAGGGCCCAGATCAACGGATCCCGACAGGCCGAGAGACGTACTCTGCAGGATCCATAGATACATGCAGAAAGAACTGATCCTCCGCAAAGCATGGGAACAGGGCGAGGTAGAGTTCGATGGAGCCATAATTAAAATACTACCTGACCTATCGAGAGCCACACTGCAGCGGAGAGCACTACTGAGACCGGCGCTAGAACTAGCAAGACAACAGGGATGTACATACCGCTGGGGATACCCCTTGGCGGTAACATTCCGAAATGGTACATCCTCGTTTACCCTGCGCTCACCTGCGGAACTGCCAGCCTTCTTCGAATACCTAGACGCAGAACCGATTCTAGTTCCGGACTGGCTTCATCCCCAGGATGTCGAATCGATCGGGACCCAACATCCACAGAAACCATCAACCTCCACGCCAGCAGAGATCCCGTAGGAGAGCCCATACAGTGTCGGCGGGAGATTCCCGGGAAGTGTAACCTTGAAGTGCATCCACAGATCAGGCACTGGTATACGTTTATATTCGTTTTTATATGTTTTTTCTTTGCTGTTCTTTCTTTTTGACTTCTCCCTGCCCCTGCCCAGATGTCAGTAGCCCACACGCCAATACTTGCCACCCTTGGATTATATAGAACACCTAGGACTGCCTAGATGGTGTTGTCTGGTCTACACAGCAACGCGGACTCACCCCCCCTTCTCTTGTGCATTGCAATCCCTGTTCAACCTGCCAGTGAACGCAACGCAACATCACCAGAACATGGTTTTGTCCCCCTTGTGGAGCTCCTTGCTCGTTATATAGGTACAGGGACGGTCAGATGATGAGATGATGTGGGGCATACAGACGCTTCCAGAACGGAACACCTTTCATCCTCAGTTAGCTGTCCTGGGGCTGGGGAATAACACAGCGGACGCAGAGGAATCAACATTACACCAGGGTTTGCAAACAGGCGATTGCATGTACCGATTTCTAATCCTGAGGGGTCCTGGGCATTCTTCTTGGAAGGTACTGGTGGGGGATGGGGGGAGGAGGGATCTTATATTATTCCGCTGGCTTCCGCTGGGCCTAGATACAACACTGCACACATGTACGGGAAAGATATGGGTGTCTCAATCATGGGGGCTTGGATGGGAGGCATGCCCCTGCTGTCTGTGACATAGGTGCGGGTGAGGAGAGGAGGGCATTCACAGATAGATGGGTGACAACGAGATAGAAGGGAGTCCCTGTGGTTTCCTCGCAGATCTTAATCCAGGGTGGGGGCTCCTCCCATCCCTCCCCCATCTTTTTCTCCCTCCGGAAGGAGTGGCATCATCACAGTTAGCAAGAAACAGTGGGTTCAAAAGTTTAAGATTATGGTTAATGCAGGTGTAGGGCTGAAAAATTTACTGTTGTACCTGTACCTTTACCTGATCTGAGCACCGAGGATCATAGATATTAGATTTATGCACCTGATGCTTAGCTAAACGTTTGTCACATTTTATATCGTTCAAAACAAATTAAAACTTGTTTACTTACTTTATTTGCTTAATTTGCCTTAGAATAACTGACACTAAATCCGTCTTAACATTTTCTGATTCAAATATAGACACAGACAAGGATGGAGAGGGATAGCAGGTAAACTCCTCCTTGGTTACTGCTATACACAACCCCAAATAGGACAACGTTCAGTTACCAGATTAGCTCTGGTGAGCGTTACAGCACTATTGTGCACCTCTAATAGCAAAGTTACTTGTACTGGATTAGTACATCTAAGATTCTAATCTCTTCTTAGCTTCAACTTCCTTTTCTATATCTCAACTTTTCCCCCCTACCTTTCCCCTTGTCTCTTTACCTTACCCAACCCCCCCCTCTACTAAATCAAGGAAACATGGAGGCGGTGAACATACTATCCTTAAACACAAAGGGCTTAAACGTGCCGGAGAAAAGGCGTATGCTGCTACAGGATTTAAAACGTAATAGAGCAGACCTAGCACTACTCCAAGAAACACATTTTAAAAGCGATAAGCTCCCGATACTGAAAAACAGGTATTTCCCAATGGCATATCACTCCACTAATGGGGCTACCAAGACCCGTGGAGTGCCCATACTATTTGCCAGCAATCGACAGGGCTCTGACCAGAAGTAGCAAACAAAAAAGGTATGCCACATCCCATAACACAGAAAAAAACAACAAGGGGTTCCCCTAAGGTGGGATTTTATGGGCATTACCATGGAAAATACATAATAGGTAAAAAAGAAATTTTTATTATAAAGTACAAACACATGACAGAAAATACACCATATAAAATAGTTGAATCAAATACAAACGATACATACAAACAATTGCATCAAGGATAACATGTATGAGATACAGAATATCACCAGGGTATTGAATGAGGGAAATCTCACTAAACCAACCGACGCGTTTCGGAAAATCCTTCATCAAGGTTTGATAAGTGAGAATTATCATCTATTGAATATTACAAAAGCAAAAGAGAAATGATTAACATCACATACATATATGAGAAGACATACCCCCCACATCCCGTGAGGGTCTGTATGAGAAAAATCTCTTACCCAATGCAAATGTTGTAAAAGCAATCAAGACATAGAATCAGCTCTGCTGCGGTATCCCAGGCTGTGTACACATAGCGAAAATCCAATTGTGGGTAGGTAAAACACTATAGGTGTTTGATATAAGGAGTACAGTCCCCAAAAAATGCTGAAAAACGCCACGTCCAAGAATTTGGCGCGGCTGTACTATTTGCCAGCAAAGTACCCTGGAAATGTACTGACACATTATCAGACCCAGAGGGAAGATATTTGTTTCTCAGAGGCGAAATCGGGGGGGTTCAGGTAACCCTCACAAACATCTACGCCCCTAACAGCCATCAAGATAGCTTTATCACTAAGACCCTAGCAACCTTGCTGGAATTTTCTAGAGGCCACCTTATTATAGGAGGCGATTTCAATCTACCCCTGATCCCCTCAGAAGATACTTCCTCAGGGACCTCTTCTATCACCCCCTCCGTTAGGAAACGAATCTCCAGAGCATTACACAAGGCACAACTGATAGACGTATGGCGACTCCTCCACACAACCGAACGGGACTACACTTTTTATTCAAATCCCTACAAACAATACTCCAGGATTGACTATTTCCTACTCCCACATGCCCAACTGCACGCCCTTAGAGACTCCAAGATTGGATCCATCACGTGGTCTGATCACACCCCTGTCCTACTGACCTATGCCTTGACAGATAACCCTACTGACAGACAGAAGACTTGGAGACTCAACGAAAGCCTCATGCATGATGAGGAGGTACTTACGCATGTAAGGAAGGAACTAGATTTCTATTTTAAAACTAACTACACCCCTAACAGTGACCCTGGCATTGTTTGGGAGGCACATAAAGCGGTAATTCGCGGAGTCTTAATAAAGCACGGGGCACGTATCAAACGATTAAGATCTGCTCAATTGACAACACTCCTGCAAGACTTACACCTGGCAGAGGCAAGACACAAACATGCACAGACCCCGGCGGGGGAAGCGGAAGTCACGTTGATACGCACTAAAATCAATGACATAATGCAATACCGAGCAAAGGCCGCGTTACAAATCTGTAGACGTATGACATATGAATCCGGTAACAAATGTGGCAAACTGCTAGCCAAATCACTGCGTGAGCAAGTGTTAGCGAACTATATCCCCCACATAATGTCGTCTTCTGGCCAGAAGACAACATTACCTCAGGCGATAGCAACTGAATTCAGGGAATTTTATTCCTCCCTCTACAACCTAAAACAGCAACCGGTTTCACAAGCCCAAGTAGAAGATTACATAGTTAAATCAAATATGCCCAAATTAACAGCTGAGTCCGCTGAATTATTAGAAGAACCTATTACCTTGGAAGAAATACAGAAAGCAATCGCTTCCATGAAATTAGGGAAAGCCCCGGGCCCGGATGGCTTTACAACCCTATACTACAAAACCTTGTTACCGTCTTTGGGCGAACCTATGCATAAATTCTTTAACTCACTGGACCCTAGCACTCACTTCCCTAGAGAAACTCTAACGGCACATATAGCACTGATTCCCAAAGAGGGGAAAGATACGACGCAATGCGGGAGCTACAGGCCGATCTCGCTTCTTAACATTGATCTTAAAGTCTTCACGAAAGTACTTTCAACCAGACTCCAAACATACCTTCCATCCCTGATTCACCTAGATCAAGTGGGTTTTGTCCCTTTTAGAGAAGCCAGGGATAATACGATCAAAGCTCTCAACATCTTGCATGTAACTAATCAAAGTAAGACCCCCTGCATATTTCTAAGTACGGACGCAGAGAAGGCCTTTGACAGGGTGAATTGGCAGTTCATGACATCAGTTCTAAGACATGTCGGCCTGGGGACTAGGATGCTGGACTGGATTTCCTCAGTATACACCAATCCCTCAGCACGAGTGAGAGTAAATGGGATTCTGTCTGCCCCTTTTGAGGTCAAAAATGGAACTCGCCAGGGATGCCCATTATCCCCGCTCCTATTCGCCCTGTCACTGGAACCCTTCCTGCGCACAATTCGAGCCCACCCAGATATCAAGGGAGTAAAAATAGGAGAGACGCAACAGAAAATAGCTGCTTACGCAGATGATATGTTGTTCACTCTCACAAACCTGATAATATCTCTCCCCAATCTGCTCCACGAATTTAAAACATACGGGCACATATCTAACCTGAAGATAAATTTTAATAAATCGGAAGCCATGAGTGTTGGGCTTTCCCCAGGACTCCTTAACACGCTGCTGGAAAATTTTAAATTCAAATGGACCAACACTGCGCTGAAGTACCTTGGAACTCACATCCCTCCTAAATTATCACAAGTATTTGTCTTGAACTTCCCCCCATTAATGTCCATGGTTAGATCACTACTTAAAACCTGAAGCACGGGGTTACACTCATGGTTTGGTAGGTGTAACATCCTTAAGATGTGCATACTGCCAAAATTCCTATACCTCATGCAAGCCCTCCTGATCCAAATACCCGCCCGCTACTTTGACCAGACAAATGCTCTATTCCTAGACTTTATATGGGCACACAAGAAACCTAGGATTAACAGACGTCAGCTCACATTACCCAAACTGTACGGGGGACTGGCGGTACCAGACCTTCGCAAAGGCCAACAAGCAACTCACTTGACCAGACTCATTGACTGGAATCGGCACAACACCACCAAATTATGGACCCAACTGGAACAGGCCCAAAGTACAATACCTTTAGACAGGGCCCCCTGGTGCCATGACTTATTACCCAGGAATATGAAGAACCACCCCCTGATAGGAGTAACCACACGAATCTGTTCATCCCTTTTTGCTAAAATGCATCAATTCCCCACTACGGCCGATTCTGGGTACCCCAGAATTTAGTCCAGGATGCTCTGATCCAGTGTTCCGTTCATTACGTAAGACAGGGTATTCACAAGCATCCCACTTCATAACAAATGGACAATGGCCCTCAATAGAGGGGCTAATGAGTGCAGAGGGACCATTCCAGCTAAACCTGTGGAGAGCCTTACAGCTTAACCGCTTTTTTAAGACGTTACCACCTCCTGGTAACTTCATCAGGGCCTTGACTACTTATGAGTCACATTGCTCAGGAGAAGGAGCTCTACCTCACACATTGTCAGCCACTTATTTACTACTGATTACACCACTAGAGAACTACCAAATGCCCACCCTCGGGACATGGGAAAGAGATATGCAGTGTAAATTCTCACCACGGCAAAAACAAAACATAATCTATTTCACATTCAAATCTTCCATATGCACAAAGATGCAAGAGACTAACTATAAGTTAGTAACCAGATGGTACAATACTCCAGACAAACTGCAGAGATTTTGCCCATCCTCTTCAGGTACCTGTTGGAGATGCGGGGAGGAAAGGGGTACGATTCTTCATGTATTCTGGACCTGTAAGCGGTTGGAGCAGTACTGGAAGTCCATACAGCAGACGATACAGAAATTTACGGAACGCCCCATTGTGGCGGACCCCAGCTTCTTCTTATTACATGCATCTACCATGTCCAGAAAGAAATATAAAAAATCACTGCTACGGCATCTTCTGGATGCAGCCAAAGCTTGTATCTCTCTGCTGTGGAAGACTACTAGTCCCCCAATTGTGAGTATGTGGTTAAAAAAAGTAGAAGACATCAGAAAGATGGAGGATCTTATTCTCACGGCCCGTAACCAAACTGAACAGTACTCTAAAACCTGGTCGCAATGGCTTATATTTATATTCTTCACTGAGGGACAAAGCCTGCTTACAAATCATTAAAATGATTTTGACAGTGAAAGCCTAAGGGCAACAGTCACCCTCCCGATATATATGTACTGAGTAGTAGAGGGGTGTCGCCTCCGGGCTTCCCCCCTTCCCTGTTCCTCCCCCCTTCCCCCCCTCCCCCTGACCCTTGTACCACACTTCTGCCCCCCCTTTTTTCGTACTATTACTTCTCTGTCCTCTTTCTTCTATATTTCTTTCACCTATTTCTTATCTACTTTTGCTAATTTGGAAAAAGGAAAACAGTTGGTAGGAAAGAGGCAAACAGATAAACTTGAGTTTCAATGCAGGATTGAATCTATCACACATATTGTACAAACATGTATATGAGCCTGTAATAGGAAACTATGTTGTCATGCCCTCAGTCATGTTGATGTAAGAGGCTGCGCCCTCAAATATGATGTATGTCTATGATGATATCGTGGGCCTGTAACCTTTCCTGCTTTTGAATAAAACTTATATTTGAAAAAAAAAGAAAAATAATTGTCGCTGGTATGCCATCTTGAATTTAAAAAAAAATCCTGTTTTGATAATCTTCCTAAACAGTGTTTTTAAAACCTCTTTTATTTACATCAAGTTATAAAAATTATATCATTTGCATAAAGTAACCTTTTAAACGTAAAGAATAACAAATGAATACATAAGCGTAATCCCTGATATAAACATTGTTTTCTTAGGAAGTGGGATCAGATCTAGATGATGCTAAATACCAGTATGCTGAACCCCGACTCTCAATCTATGGACGCTCCCCAGATGAATGGACAAAACTTGCATTTTGGTTCAACAAGCACAGAGTCTACAGTCACAACATGTTGTGGATGATTCAAGTGCCAAGAATCTAGTAAGTATTTATTCATCAGTGCTGCAATTGCCTCTTATGTAGACCTGATGAAAGGGAGCTGTTTGTAACCCCAAAATGTAGTGGCTGTTTTAATCTGTGTTACCCTGCCACCGCATCAACGATTGCCGCGCTGCGCACGCCAGCTTGTTAACCTGATCACGTCATCTGACGGCTGATCAGGATAACAGAACCACTTACCCAACGTCATATTGCTATATGGCAGGCGGGAAGTGGTTAAAGTGCATTGTTTAAATGGATTTTCCATATATGGAGAATATGGTCCAGGGATAAGATTCAATCTCCATCAATCTCTTGGAGTCACAGACAACCATAAAGACTCATCAGCCTTGTGACAACTTCGAAGGGTACTTACTTCAGGGTACTTTAGCAATGTAATGATAAGTCTTTAACTTTGTTTTTAGATTTAAAAAATTTTTTAATCAGTTTCTCGGTATTGGTATAAGACATGTCACATTTCATTATATACAAGAATTGTTTTGTGGGTGGTTGTTATTAACCTTTCTTAAAGTGTTTGTTACCCAAAAAAAAAAAATGGGATTCTGTTCCTTTAAAGCATGTTATACAGCACAGTGCTTTTGCAGTGTAATCCCCCCCCCCCCCCCCCCCCGTATCACCTAAAAAACCTGGCTGATCCTGCCAGTTTCTGCCCTCCCCCCTGTAAACTGACCACGGTATATCATGGCTGCTGAGCCCTGACACCGTGGTCAGTTTACGTACCGTAATCCATCATCCTTGCTCTAAAAATAACAGTGAGGGTGATTTAAAACTGGTGCACACAGAATCTGGTGCAGCTCTGCATATTTAACCAATCAGCTTCTAGGTTTTATTGTCAAAGCTTAATTGAGCAAGCTGAAGTTAGAAGCTGATTGGCTACTATGCACAGCTGCACCAGATACTAAGTGCTCCAATTTTAGTAAATCTCCCCTCCGAAGTCTTCCTATTATAGTTCCCTATGTTATAAAACATTAATCTCCCCAGTAGATGTCATTTATAAAACTATGTACTATAATACCTTATTTCTGAGTGCCACTCGGCGCTCATGTGACTGCCCACTGGTCTCCTCCTCTCCTCTTCTCTCCTCATCCCGGCTGATGTCAGCGGGGGATACCCAGCATGTCCCCCCTCAGATCGGGAAAGGAGAAAGCAGCATTTTTTAAATAAATGGCATCCACTTGGGAGCTTAATGGTATATAACAGAGGGAACTATAATAGGGAAAAATTGGCGTAACAAACACTTTAATCATTGAAAACATCCTGATATTGCTCCATTTTAGAGACTAAAATATATATTACACATCCTTCCAAAAAACATTTGTGCATGCATTGCTTTCTATAATGGAAAAAATAGATCATCTTTCTGGCAAAAAAACAATTTTCCAATTAAGTTTTGATGTAAAATCTTGTTTATAAATCTGGCTATAAATAGGAACCTGGGCTGTGGCAACACTGGGATGGTTTGGTTTTGTGCTGAAGATTCCACATAATGCCACATCTGATTTGTAATAAAGTAGGCTTGTTCAGGCATGCTTGCAGAAATTCAATATCTATATATTACAACACCATAAAATTAGAAAAAAGTCAGATATTAATGAGTTATCACTTAAAATGATAAATTGTTAGCATTTGTGTAAAAGGGTAATTTATGCCAAAAGAGGTTTATTACAACCCAGTAAGTAACTTTTTAACCGCTTGCTGACCGTATACTGTATATATACAGCGACAAGGTGGCTCTCCTGTGCAAGATCACATACCTAGTACATGATCCTGCACTTCCGGGTCTGGGGCATGCATGCGCACCGCTGGTGACTCACTCCCGCTGTGATTAGACACAGCGAAAGCTGATCTGTGGGATGTAAACAAGGAGGATGCCATTCTGTCAGTAGGTAAGGCATTGATCCTGTGTTCCTACAAAGCAGAAACATGGATCAATGCCTCCCCATAGTTCAAGCACCTTCCCCACGGTGAGAAAACACAGGCTAGGCACACAGTTAACCCCTTGATCGCCCCTGGTGTTAACCCCTTCCCAGCCAGTGTCATTAGTACAGTGACAGTGCATATTTTTAGCATGGATCACTGTATTAGTGTCACTGGTCCCCAAAAAGTGTTAAAAGTGTCAGTGTCCGATTTGTCCTGCTATAAGTCGCTGATCACAGCCATTACTAGTAAAAAATAAAAATTCCATAAATATATCCCATAGTTTGTAGACACTATAACTTTGGCGCAAACCAATCAATATACGCTTATTGGGATTTGTTCACCAAAAACATGTAGCAGAATACATATTGGCCTACATTTATGAAGAAATTTGATTTTTTTTTTTTTTTCCCTGTGGGAAAAAAAAGGACATAAATTTTATTTGGGTACAGCGTTGCCCGACTGTGCAATTGTCAGTTAAAGTGGTTGTAAACCCAAATAAAAAATAAAAAAAACCTGCAAGACAAAGGCATAATGAGCTAGTATGCATCGCATACTAGCTCATTATAAAATATGTACCTTAGATCGAAGCTGTGGCAGCGGTCCCGGTACATCGCTGTGACCAGCGACATGTCTTCCGGAGTAATTTCTGTGATTGGCCAGACCTGCGATGACGTCACTCCCATGCATGCGTGCGGGAACCGCCGATCACAGCAGAGGCCCTTTAGAAACGTCACAATTGAGCCATTTCTTCAGTGCGCATGCACCGATGACGTCCGAACAAGTGTATATGGTAAATATCTCCTAAACTGTGCAGGTTTAGGAGATGTTTACAGTACCTACAGGTAAGCCTTATTATAGGCCTACCTGTAGGAACAAGTGCTATAACAAGGTTTACAACCACTTTAAAGTAACGCAGTGCTGTATTACAAAGAATGGCCTGGTCATGAAGGGGGTAAATCTTTTGGCGATCAAGTAGTTAAAACTGCCATTATTGGACTTTATCTGCAATTGTGTATGATTAAATGCAGCATGCTTTCATGTGCTATAATCTTGCATTTGATATGCTTCTGAGTTCCTTTGGAGCTGTTCTTGAGTTCCAAAGGAATCATTCATTTAGCCCGCTGGCTGAACAAAAAAATAAAAAACAACACATTTTCTGCTCTACACTTCTGCTTTAACCACTTCCTTTCTTTGTAACAACGGCATGCACTGTTTAGCAAACTTCATTGTAAATCCTTACCTGCTTCTGCTATGAAGATAATACACGTTATTCTAGGGAGCAGGGTGGAGTGGGAGCATAAACCTGCTTTAAAGCAGATCTTCACTTCATCTGAGCACCACAAACAAAAAACACTGTTTAATTCATTTTAAATATTCTAAGCAAACTCCCCCATCCATCTATTTTCCCATGCTTTATTTTCATGAGAAATCACTTTAACCCCTTCAGTCCCGGAAGGATTTGCCCCCTTAATGACCAGGCCATTTTATGTGATACGGCACTGCGTCGATTTAACTGACAATTGCGCGGTCATGTGACGTTGTACCCAAACAAAATGTGTGTCCTTTTTTTCCCACAAACAGCTTTCTTTTGGTGGTATTTGATCACCTCTGCGGTTGTTATTTTTTGTGCTATAAACAAAAAAGAGCGCCAATTTTGAAAAAAAAAAAATTTTTTTTTACTTTTTCCTATAATACATATCCAAAAAAATGTTAAACTAATTTCTTCTTAAATTTAGGCCAATATGTATTCTTCTACATATTTTTGGTAAAAAAAAATTGCAATAAGTGTATATTACGGGATAGATTTATGGACTTTATTTATTTATTACAGGTAATGGCGGCGATCTGTGATTTTTAGCGGGTCTGCGACATTGCGGTGGACAAATCTGACCCCAAATTACACTTTTTGGGGACCAGTGACATTATTACATTGATCAGTGCTATAAAAATGCACTGATCAATGTATAAATGACACTGGCAGGGAAGGGGTTAACACTAGGGGGTGATCAAGGGGTTAACTGTGTTCCCTGGGTGTGTTCTAACTGTAGGGGGGTTTGACTACTTTAGGACATGACAGAGATCGCTGTTCCCGATGACTGGGAACAGAAGATCTCTGACATGTCCCCTGTCAGAACATTGCCTTATATGCATAGGCAGTTCCCCGTTCTGCCTCTGTACAACGCAATCGCATCAAGTCCACCGGACCCGTGGGCATGCTCCCGCGGCTCGCAGCGTTCGCGCCCGCCATCCCACATGCACGGACCGATGTACAGGTATGTCAGTTCACGCAGAAGAGCCGACCTGTCGCAGTAAAAGTACAGTGGCTGGTCGGCAAGTGGTTAAAAAACAACCCCCGAGTATTTCTGTCCGTGGCTATCTTGAGTAAGGGCAGACAATTCATGTAGCATTTACTTCCTGCATCCATCTGCCCTTAGCTCAGGCATGCAGGCAGGCGGCTGTGGTTAGCTAAGAAAAACCCCTCCTCCCCTCCTGAAGACTCCTGGGATGTATGACATAATTTGCCTAGGCACGAAACCAGGATGCAACTGAAGAAATGAAAAAAAAAGTTTAAAATAAGTAAATTTGATATACTTTCCTATTTATTTACCAATGCTAGCAGCATGAAGATTAAAAATAAGCAATGCTGATTGGGAGAGTGAAGTTTTTAATCACACAAGCAGATATGAGGGTTGATTTACTAAAACTGTAGAGTACACGTAGCATGGTAGCCAATCTGCTTCTAACTTCAGCTTGTTCAATTAAAGGGTAACGCCACTTTCGTGTAAAAAAAAATAGCACATATAAAAAAAAATATAGCATATATAATTGAGACACAAGTCATATTGTAATTGAATGTTATTAAAAAATACTTTTACCACTCTAATTAGACTCACTCCTGCACATGGACACAATTACACATGGATTTCTTCAGAATAACAAAAGGTAGGAATCTGCAACAAAGTTTGTTAAAATCCCTGCAGTAAACATAGATCATAGGGGAATGCTTTTTTCTCAACAAAAGTGGAGTTTGAAAAAAAAATCTGGAAGCTGATTGGTTTCTATGCAGAGCTGCACCAGATTTTGCACTCTCCAGTTCTAGTAAATCAACCCCACGCTGTTCTAATTAGAAAAAAAATGCTACAAAAAGCAGTGATCCAATCCCATAATCAAGAAATGATATTTCTGCTATTGTTAGGCACAGAATTTACAGGATGCCACTGGTGTCATGGTGTCATATCTGATATTTAGCAATCTTGCAAAAACATATGACTAAAGATTGAAATGGAAAGATGAAATGTATTATTCTGCAAAACAAAATAGCTTGTGTTGCAATTGCATGTGTTATATACAATTTTCCAATAACATTGAGTTTTTCTTTAAATGTCTTCATATAGTTTCATGATGCTAGAAGGCAGTCAATGACACTTTGCACAAATATGATGCTTATTACTTGCTGTGACTGCAGCGCAAACCTTATAGTTAGTAGTGTGGGGACTGTAGCTGTTTCGTAGACTGCTATATATGACTTTCATTTCCATTCATAAGTAGGGCAGCTGGTTCCTTGCCATGGGAATAATAACGTCAGGGTGGATATAGATAAAGGTTGTTATTTTAGCAGTGAAAGCAGGAGGTGCTACTATGGAATACTTGGCAAAGACTTGCAAATGGCCCCTTTCCCTTAATTAGGGCAACATCACAAAGCCACAGCCCTTCTATGAAACAAGAAAAATAAGCCATGTTAAACTAGTTTCCATGTGCATGCTAATGATATACACTTCTCTGGTAAATTCCCTAAACAGTAACACAACTCTTCTCACCTTCTACCACCTGTTGGCACTAACTCCCCAGCAAATTGCATTTTTTCTTACAACTGCTGCTCTCTATGCCAAACCTAACCCAGCCAGTACCAACTCATATCTATGACCCTGATTTACTAAGGAAGTAGAGCATGTTTACTTTGTGTGAATTTTCACTTTGCAAAATACATTTTTACTTATCTTAGTGAGTAAGTTGGCTGAAATAATATCATATTCTGCTTCAGACTCAAAGTAGTACTGTATTTAGGCCAGACACAAGAGACAAGTGAACACCGCTCTAGGCAATAAACCCATAGTAATACCCATCCTGCTTATGAAGAACAGGTGCTGGCTCTGAACGTTATGAAGGATTGAAGGAAAAGCTGGACGGCTGTATTCCGTTATAACTTCTTTATTAAAGACGGCAAAATCTATATGGTTACAAAGACATAAGAGGCACAGGGACAAAAACAGACGCGTTTCACACCACTAGGGTGTGCTTGATTAAGCACACCCTAGTGGTGTGAAACGCGTCAGCTTTTAATTCTTTTTTGAATTCATGCTTGAATTCAGTTTCTGTTTAAGTGGAAGATGAAAATATAAGTCACATTTTGGCTTCATGTATACTGCAGAAAATAGCGAGTCTATATTTCAATATCATCTGCAACTAACTGCTAGCAACTTTATTAAAGTATCATATGTAAACCCAATCACTAAAATCTTATATATAATTTAACATGTCAATGTTATTAACCTGGCAAAGATTTTAAAATATTCTAAATCTGCAGATTTTTTATTAATATAAAACATTTAAAAAAAAATATTTTCCTACCATGAAGGTCCTTGTGCAGGCACTTACTGATATAGGCTGACAACCTTATAGCTTTGGTCCCTTTCTCCCGATTGTGCACCCTGTCATACAGTCATCTATTTACTATATAGTGAAAATATGTATTGCACCTTATGTGAAGAGCTAAAATGTAATGGATCTCATTTAAAAAGCATGCACATCAAAGTCAAGGCAATATTCTTGAATATTAATTCCTTTTAATAATTTTACATTATAGTGATATTTTCAGAGCTCAGAAGTTTGTGCCTCATTTTGGAAAAATGCTGGAAAATATCTTCTTGCCGGTGTTTGAAGCCACTATTAACCCCAGTGCAAACAAAGAACTGAGTGTGTTCCTCAAATACGTAAGTGCGGTACTTCAACATGTAAATGTGTAACGTCAGCAATCCTCCACAACTTAATTCTCCTTCTGTCCTTTTCAAATACTGCAGCCAAGATAATGGTTTACTTGACTACATGCATTATTGTGCCTGCCACATGCTCATCTAATACTGTATAACAGAAAAATTGTTCTCAATAAATCTTCTGTGCTAGAATTTTAAAGAAGCCTTTATAGAAGCATTAGGGTTGATTTACTAAAACTGAAGAGTGCAAAATCTGGTGTAGCTGTGCATGGTAGCCAATCAGCTTATTTCTTCAGCTGATTAGTTTCTGTGCAAAGCTGTATCATGTTTTGCACTCTCCAGTTTTAGTAAATCAACCCCAGAGTGTATTTGTATTCCGAGCCGGATTTCTGCATAGCCAACATAGGCCCTAGAAACCCATAGTAACTAAGTAGAAAACATCAATTGCTGAAACCCACATCTAAATGTTACAGGATACTAAATATCATTATTAAGTGCCGTGTATTGTAAAAAAAAAAAAAAAAAAGGCCTTTGTAGGGTTTATTTTAATCATTCAAAATTAAAGCGGGGAAGGGTTAGATCCTTCATCAAGTGTCTATTGTTTTCTGCATCCTCAATGGGAAACTAACCATTTACATCTTAACCTAGTTGTGAGTGTATGTAAGTAATCTATGAAAGTAAATGTCCCTGACAGGGACATAGTCTGCAATACAATCTTGACAGAAGTTCAAACCTTTTCCTCTTTACCCAACACACCTAAGGTTTGGTTAAGGTTGGGTGTTTGCTGTAACTAAAACATTTTAAGCTCTATAAATCATATAGTATAGTTTAAAAATGGCGTCATTTACAAGTGGTAGAAAACATATTCATTGTTTGGAACTCTGGCTTTCATTTGACAGATTACTGGCTTTGATAGTGTGGATGATGAGTCTAAACACAGCGGTCACATGTTCTCAACAAAGAGTCCAGCACCCCAGGAATGGACCATTGAGAAGAACCCATCATACACATATTATATCTACTATATGTATGCCAACATCAGAGTGCTGAACAACCTTAGGCGGTAAGTTATAGTTTGCTATATATGTTCTAGATTATCCAGATCTTAAAGGTTAGGGGTCTCCAAACTTTTTAAACAAAGGGCCAGTTTACTGCTCTTTAGACTTTGAGGGGGCCAGTATAAGTAGAAGATACCCTGGCATCAATGGGAGTAAACAATGCCCCATCATTGGCATTGGTGGGAGAAATATTTCCCCATTGTTGGTATCAGGGGAAGGAATAGTGTCCCATCATTGACGTCAGTGGAAGGAATAGTCCTCCATCATTGATGTTAGTGGGAGGAATAGTGCCCCAAGGGCTGGATTAAAGCAAGCAAAGGACCGCATACGGCCCCTCTGGGGCTGCAGTTTGCAGACTACTGGTATAGATAAAATAACAGTCTTCATTTCTAATATTATAACTTTACATAGTTATAATTACCAAACTGGAGGATATGCCTAGAATTCTGGGCAGGATAAAACATATATTGTCAGAACCACAGATGCAGTTGCAACAATCTAATAAATTAAGGAAAACATGGTTTGCACCCAAAGTCTATAAATCATTTTCCAGTTTTTATATAAGTGTTCAATGTTACCTCATTTCATAGTTTAAGTGAACAGGCATACTTTTATGATCTAAAGCCATAAAGGCCAAAAATAATTAAAATGATTCTCATGTGTCTTTATGTCATTATACATAGGATCAGGATCAATTTTGACCTAAAGTTAGGGATCCTTAAAGGGAAACTGAAAATAGTGCTTCTGGGTCAATTTTATCATCTTTTTATTTAATCATACATTTTTTTTTTTTTACTGTTGTTTTAACTCTGTTTTTATTGTTTATAGACTATGGTGGATTGCAGGTTTCACTTTGTATCACAGTGCATTCACTGAACCTGATTTTCAATCTGCATGACATTTACACAAAACTGTTCAAACTGGCCCCATATTTATGGCAGACTTTTCTCTAGAAAAATGCGGAGTTGCTGCTGCAAGGTGAATTTTACATAGCAGCAAGATCACATCAAATGTGACAAATTATAATTTGGCATTTATGGAAACCATAACTTGATATCAAGCATTACATGCAGGCTTTTGATGGGAACAGCCAATCTTTTAGATATACTGGAGTGTTTTTTTGTTTTTTTTAAACCTTACTGTATGCCATTCATATCGTCATAATATGAATGAGAAACTCTATGTGGACCGCCATTGTGTTACTTCTATTCAGAGATCTATGATTTTAAGATTATCTACTCTAATTCTAGCCAACATATGGTGGTACTTATCGTGGTTTGGTCGGCTTATATATTTAAATATGACATGTTCGCAAGTGACAGTTGGATCTTGTAATTAAATAGGGTTTAAAAAATTTTTTCGGCTTTAGAGACTATTTTTTTTAGTTTTGTTGTATATGAAATCTTTTACAAATAAACATTTACCTGACACAGGATTCACAAAGCACTGTGGGTTTCCTAAAGAGGGTGCACAGTAGAAGCTGTTTATTTTTAGACTTTGTATATATGTTTCATACAGTATTTCATATTTACCTGACTAAAAAAATCATTTTTCATGTATTTTTAGTGCTAACCATAATAAGTAAATAAGTACATTTATGTACAAAACTACTGTAATTATCTTCAAAGGAATGTAATGCTGGTCTCAAGCTGCTCTCAGAGTTCAGAGGTTTGTGAGATATGCAAGTATCACAACTGTCAAAAGATATTTTCTTATGAAAGATATTTCTTTAAGCATACACAGTCAGCTTGCTCAAGTGTGCATGTTGTAGCTATAGAGGAAGTTGGGTATGGACCATAAGGACATGCACAGCATTGTCGTATCTTGTACATAAATATCAAGTAGCCAGAAAAAAATTTCAACAGGGCAGATTGATTCTTCTCCTTAAACTAGTCAGACAGCTTGCATAAGCCAAAGTTTGCTCACAGATATATTGCAATTTCCTGATTTGTCTGCAACCAGCCAGATTAGATATAGTGGTGTTCCGTTTATGTACCAAAAAGGATCTCTTTTTAGTAACTCTCATTGCATTTTTATTTTAAAGAAATACACATAAAAGTACTACAGGGGATTCATGTTCAAAATTACAGTATGTTCATGATAATTTAATTTTAGTTCTAGTTTTATGGAGCCCATGCATCTCAACCTAAACATTGGATTTTTAATTCCTAGTATTTTAAAACCATGCAAACATCACATGGCCATTGGTTGTAATCTAGATGGTAGGTTAAGTGCTGGGATGGGAGGGGTTTAATCTATACTTGATGGAAGGTACAGTTTTGGCCCATGATCCAAAGGGCTAAATAGGGATCAGTTTGAAGACAGCGCACAGATACTGTTTGTGCAGGCACCAGATAGAACTGTTGTAGTTCAAGGCATTTTTTGGCTGTATTCAGTTCAAGATCACTGTAACTTTGCACCTAAGAGGCAGGTGAATAACCCTTATAAAAAGATCTCAGAATATTTATGTTATTCTTTAGGGGTACTTAATAACTTTAAAAACAATATACAGTATATAAACAAATACTATAAACAGAAATTTGTAATTATGAATTAAAAAAATATTCTTAAAGGGATACTAAACACACACTGTTTCATTTACATTGTCCCTTCTATTTCTGTATGTGGATGATGGCACTGTAATTATTTTAATAAAAAGAAAAAACATCTAAGTACCTTTTTCCTAATCCGTATACAACTGTCACATGACCCAGCCCTCTCCCAGCCTGTCTACAGGGAAACATAAGCAGGAGGAGACTCTAGTCCTCTGCTTCTGGTCACATGTTCAGAAAAAAAACCAAAAAAAAAACCAGCCTTTGGAATACAGAGTAAAAATAAATAAATAATATCAATAAACTGTTTAAATTGGCATACAAATATATATAATATATTTGAAATCAAATCTTTATTATTTTGTGGAAATAACATGGTGTGGGCAGATTTCTGCCAGTCACAGGCTGTGCCATGCCCCTCCAGCCTATGTCTTACAATAAGAGGGAGGTGAAGCCACCATTAATCTACATGTAATATCCCACCCCCACTGTGTGTAGCTGGTTAGTTAGCATGGAGAAGGAGGGAGGGATTGGGCTGGCATTTACCACTGTGTATACACCCACATGTGTGACTCTATAGTCACATGGGCTGCTCATATGTGATAGGGAGGAAATGCTCAGCATTGAAACTTGCTGAAAACTGAGCATGTGCCGAGTTGCCACCACAGCTGCAAAATCCCTAGCTGAATTGGGGACATTCACAGAAGGTGGAGATAGAGAGCAGCAGGATCAACCAGGTTTTTTGCAGAATACAGAAAATGAATCTCATAGTGACTGAATAAGTATGAACAGCATGTAATACAGCATTTATTGATAGTTTTTTATGATGTGAGTTTAGTGACACTTAAATTATTGTTTAACCCTTTTGCTGCCAGATCCGTACATCATACGGACCTGACAGTGGGGGGTTTCACACACAATTTGGTGGCTGCAGCCACCGGGATTGTGTGTAAAGCTGACAGGCAGACTCTTGCCTGTCAGGTGAAAGCATTTGGGCAGCTACGATGCCACCTGATTGCTAGCATACAGCCCCGGTACCGGCGCCCCCCCCACCCGCGCCCCGCCTTGTTTTCTGAGCTCCGCTCGCCCATCTGCGGGCCCGGAACCAACATGGCGGGTGCCAGCAGAAGGAGGGAAGGAAGAAGAGCTCTCCTCTCTTGCTTGCTGTGACCAGGAAAGCGACGTCTATGACATATACCCTCCTACGAACATAAACGTATGCATCGGGGGAACCTACCAGTGAAACTGATTGCAATACACATTTCATATTGCCATGCAAGCTGGAGTGAGAGCAATAATGCTAGCACCAGACCTCCTCAGTAACACTAAACTCATGACATGTTGAGGGCCTTTGAAGTGTCGCCTATAGAAAATATAGGGTACTGAATTTTGTTGCCATTTCACGGGCACACACAAATTTAAGATTTGACATGTTGGGTATCTATTTACTCGGTGCAACCTCATCTTTTATATTTTATTAAAAACATGGGTAATTTATTGCTAGAATTTTGCAGTGATATGGTGTGACATAAAAAATTAGAACTACCATTTTTTTATTCTCTAGGGTGTCTGCTTTTAGAAAATATATAATGTTTGGTGGTTTTATGTAATCTTCATGCCTAAAATAATTTTTTAAACATGTGTGCAAAAAACGCAAAAACGGCTCTGGCCACGAAAAGATTAATCCCCAGCAGGTGTATAGCTGCAGGAATTGCTAAAAAAAGCCCCCCCCCCACACACTTTTACATACTAGTTTGTATCTGTTAAATGTATTAGCGAAAGTGCTTCGTTTATATATTTACCTGTTAATCATACTCCGAAACATGGCTGAGACATCCAAAAACGGACCATGCTAGCCTTCCTCACAACACTAATCTTGGCCGAAGAATAATGAGGACCCTGTAAAGTAAAGGTCTCTAAGGTGCAGGGAACTGTGGGGAGGTGGCTTTCCTGGATTCTCTGCTTACATCATTCCCTTTAAATTTAATGTCAGGTATAAAAGACTAATATAGTCAATTATATATTGGGAATTCTGGTTCTGTCCTGCCTTGCACAGTACGCATGTGTCTTCTGGGGACCACCACCCTAGTGTTGGTCTTAAGTGCCTACCAAGGTAAATCCAACATGTACTATTACTTAATCCAAGAAGAGGGCCTCTTCTGTGTTTGTCAACCCCCACCATCTTCGTTGGAGCACCAGGAATTAAACCCAAATAAATCACAGGGAGAACACATGAACTTCAAGGATGTGATGTCATAGGTGGGAACTGAAACCAAGACTAGAGCTGTAAGGCAAGCTCATAACCACTTTTATCTCGGTGCTTGGACAAAGCTAACTATTATTTGGTAGTTTTGTATTTTTTGGTAACTGTTGGACTAGCTTTGCTGTAAAATACAAAAATAAAAGCAAATTTAATCTGGTTATTTATAACACTGTAATTGCAACATGATTCCTCCTAATATATACGACCCATATTATTTATATATTATTATAGTTTTAGTCCTACCCATCTTCACTGTATTAAAACAAAAAAACAAAAAAAAACAATGTGAGCTGATGCCTGCCAAAATTCTGCTTCATATTCTACATCCACCCCATGGGAAACTATTATTTTGCAATAATAGTTGGATTACTTTGCTTGTCATAGTTATCAATGACATATCTTTTAACTAGATGTCATAAGTGCAAATCTCTTTAACCGCATACAATATACCTGTAAATCAGGTACTTTTTCTCTTGTAAACTAATAATTACCTGGATGTGTACCAATCTCAGAGTTTGTGTATTAAGTTTTTAAGGTATCGTCTAGATTACAATAGACTTGTAAATTCGGAGACTACAATAAATGTGGTGCTACGTTTACAAGCTAATACTGGGCATTCAATTTAAGAAGATATTGGTTATGTGAATGCTCACTGTTGTGTGGTAGCTGTTTGTGTACTAGGTTTACATTGGATAAAAGCCTTCAAAGAGTTAGAATCTTGATTTGACACCTTGTCGTTTGACCCAGTAAAACTTTAAAGTGTTTCTAAACCCAAAAACAAAACTTAATATATTGCACTTTACCATTTCTGAGATGTGTCAGCTACTTTAGTTTTCTGTTTGGTGTTTTTCCCTTATTTTTTATGTAGAGAACCTGCCAGTGACACACTTTTTGTCCTAAGGTGACAATGCTCACTCCCCTACTCACCCTACTGTACTAGGACAACAGTAACAGGTAGACATGTGCGCACTGAAATATTTTGTTTCGGAATTCCGTTTTCGTCCAAAAAATAAATTTATTTAATTACTCCCGAAATTCGGTATCTGTCAAATGTTCAAAGGAGATTCGACGGAGCACCTAAACTGTACGTGTACATTTCTAGTTGAATTTTCCGCCTACAAGCTAGCTGTAGTAGAATTCTAATGTTGTATGACTAGTAATAATTATATTTATTAATTATTTTACTAGTCAACCAACATTAGAATTTTTCTATAGCCTATGGGCGGATGCAATTGACCGGAAATGTACGATTGCAGCGTCGTACAGTTTAGCTGCTCCGTCGAATCTTTTTAGAACTTTCGACAGACACCATAAGCTGAAGATTCAGCGTTTGTATGTTTTTCATTGCTTTGTCGAATCTTCGTCGTTCATGTTGAATGGTCTGCTCTACCCCAACAGTCAGCCAACTTTCACATTTGTTTCTCAATCTCCAAGTGCAATGGCGGGCGCGGCATCTGACGTGTCAGATATTGATATGGCATTCTAATATAGAATCTATAATAATAACCCCCCCCCCCCCCCCAACAACACGGGCAGCCTCTGAGGCTATCACAACACTAGCAACACTAGTATCACTATCAAGTTCACAAAACTAACACAATTGCAGCAGATTATTATGAAAAAGTTAAGTTGAACTGTAGCTTGCTTCACTATTGTTCTGCTGCTGTGCTTTTGCTTAATTGCTAAATAATTCAGGTTCTCTGACAAACGGACCAGCTAAGATTGACTGTCTTCTGAAATGATTCAGTGTGTGTGTCTCTCTCTGCTAGCAAATCGTAAGTGAAAGTAAGTTGGCCGTACGTGTGTACTTAGTTCTAGCTATTTTACTGCCCCTCCTCTTTGGTTACAATCAGACAATAACATTCATCATCATCATTATTTTTACTTTACTTCCCCCACCTAATTCCAGCAGCGATCTTTTCTCTCTATGTCGAATCTTTTCTCTCTATGTCGAATCTTTTCTCTCTATGTAGAATAATCTTGGACTAATAGAGTTAAGATTAGGCACATTCGACCACAGGTTCAATAGACACAGACTGTTATTGTCAGCGTTATGTCGAATCTCCTATCTGTATCGAACTGTTGTCGCAACGAAAATGAAAATAAAGCATTTATGTCGGATCTTTCGGTTTTCGTAATCTGCACTTTCATTATCGTTTCTTAAAACGATAATGAAAATACCTGAAATTCGGACGAAAATGCATTCGGACGAAAACTAATGCACACAGGATAGAACTATTGAAATCTCTCCCTCCCCTACCATCTTTATAACATAAACATTGTCCATTCGCACACAGAGCGTGGCTCTCATACCCTGCTCTCTCCTCATTGACTGAAAATTACACAAAACTTTGCAGAATGGTATAGGAAGCTTCTGGCAACCCTGTCGATGAGTGGATGGTTTCAAAACACAACCTGAGCTTTTTCCTTTAACCTGGCACTTTAACCCCTTCCTACCCAGGCCAATTTTCACACTTAAAATGACAATTGCCCCGTCATGCAACACTGTACCCATATGAAATTTTTGCCTTTTTTTTCACAAAAATAAAGCTTTCTTTTGGTGTTATTTAATCACCACTGGGGTTTTATGTTTTGCTGAAAAAAATGAAAAAATACCAAAAATTTGGAAAAAAAACAAGTTTTCTTCATCATAAATTTAGGCTAAAATGTATTCTGCCACATTTCTTTAGTGAAAATACCCTGAATCAGTGTATATTGTTCAGTTTGTAGGAAAGTTATAGAGTCTACAAACTGTGGTATATACAGTATCTCACAAAAGTGAGTACACCCCTCAATTTTTTTGTAAATGTTTTATTCAATCTTTTCATGTGACAACGCTGAAGAAATGACACTTTGCTACAATGTAAAGTAGTGAGTGTACAGCTTGTATAACAGTGTAAATTTGCTGTCCCCTCAAAATAGCTCAACACACAGCCATTAATGTCCTAACCCCTGGCAACAAAAGTGAGCACACCCCTAAGTGAAAATGTCCAAATTGGGCCCAAAGTGTCAATATTTTGTGTGGCCACGATTATTATTCCAGCACTGCCTTAACCCTTTTGGGCATGGAGTTCACCAGAGCTTTACAGGTTGCCACTGGAGTCCTCTTCCACTCCTCCATGACAACATCACGGAGCTGGTGGATGTTAGAGACCTTGCACTCCTCCACCTTCCATTTAAGGATGCCCCACAGATGCTCAATAGGGTTTAGGTCTGGAGACATGCTTGGCCAGTCCATCACCTTTACCCTCAGCTTCTTTAGCAAGGCAGTGGTCATCTTGGAGGTGTGTTTGGGGTGGTATATCATGTTGGAATACTGCCCTGTGGCCCAGTCTCTGAAGGGAATGGATCATGCTCTGCTTCATTATGTCACAGAATGTGTTGACATTCATGGTTCCCTCAATGAACTGTAGCTCCCCAGTGCCGACAACACTCATGCAGCCCCAGACCATGAAACTCCCACCACCATGCTTGAGTGTAGGCACACTTGTCTTTGTACTCCTCACCTGGTTGCTGCCACACACGCTTGATACCATCTGAACCAAATAAGTTTATCTTTGTCTCATCAGACCACAGGACATGGTTCCAGTAATCCATGTCTTTAGTCTGCTTGTCTTCAGCAAACTGTTTGCGGGCTTTCTTGTGCATCATCTTTAGAAGAGGCTTCCTTCTGGGATGACAGCCATGCAGACCAATTTGATGCAGTGTGCGGCGTATGGTCTGAGCACTGACAGGCTGACCCCCCCACCCCTTCAAACCCTGCAGCAATGCTGGCAGCACTCATACATCTATTTCCCAAAGACAACCTCTGGATATGACGCTTAGCATGTGCACTCAACTTCTTTGGTCGACCATGGCGAGGCTTGTTCTGAGTGAAACCTGTCCTGTTAAACCGCTGTATGGTCTTTGCCACCGTACTGCAGCTCAGTTTTATGGTTTTAGCAATCTTCTTATAGCCTAGGTCTTTATGTAGAACAACAATTCTTTTTTTTCCAGATCCTCAGAGAGTTCTTTGCCATGAGGTGCCATGTTGAACTTCCAGTGACCAGTATGAGCGAGTGAGAGTGATAACACCAAATTTAACACACCTGCTCCCCATTCACACCTGAGAGCTTGTAACAATAATGATTCACATGACACCGGGGAGGGAAAATGGCTAATTGGGACCAATTTGGACATTTTCACTTAGGGGTATACTCACTTTTGTTGCCAGCGGTTTAGACATTAATGGCTGTGTGTTGAGTTATTTTGAGGGGACAGCAAATTTACACTGTTATACAAGCTGTACACTCACTACTTTACATTGTAGCAAAGTGTCATTTCTCCAGTGTTATCACATGAAAAGATATAATAAAATATTTACAAAAATGTGAGGGGTGTACTCACTTTTGTGAGATACTATATATATATATATATATATATATATATATATATGAAAATTGATCAGTCCTGATGTACTGACAGCCTCATTTGACCCCTTTTTGGAAAATAGACAGTGCAGGGTATTTAGTAAGAGGCATGACATGTTTTTTGCAGTTGTAAATTTTTTGTCACAATTCTTTGCAAAATAAAGAAAATTCCTTTTTTTTTTTTTTTTTATATACTGCCACCAGTGCAGTACAGCATCATCATATAACTGGTGTGGTGGTGATCAGGGACACTGACTGGTGACAGTATATTAAAAAAAAAATATATATATATATATTTTATCATAGTAACACTGTACTACTCTGGTAATCAGGATTATTATTTATAGGTATTTATTATATTATAATTTATGATTTCGTTTTTCAAACTTTATCATACCCAGGATGTCTACTAGACTCTTGTTTGGACATATTTAAGTGAATTATTCCTAAGAATTACAGGCCTACAATATAAAACGCCAAATTTACATGCAAAATTGTACCACTTTCAGCACCTAAAATCTGCAATAATCATACCGCCAGGGAGGTTAATACTAACACACAGGTTTACCACTTTAGGTGGCAATCCTGCTGCTACACCTCCCCTGCACATAGAGAGGTTGCTGGCTCAGCGTTCAATGGACATGCAAAAGGAAAAATCTGGATAGCCGCACTACAATGCACTCACCTTTATTGATGTAAAAAACAGTCCATTCAGCAAACAGAGGTAAAAAAGAATTAGCTGTAGCTAATGCGTTTCATCCACTTACTGGTGCTTATTCAGAGCTACTAATAATAAGGCTTGCCTGGCCTGGGACATTGCTTATGGTGTCCCAGTCCTGTTCATTCCCTGAGCTATTGTTTATGGGACTGTTCTAAGAAGTAGCTGCAGTGAGAAGTGTCCTCTTATTGCAGTTCAGTGATCTGTAGTATCCCACTGCTCCTTGTGCCCTATGCAAGTTGTCAAGCAATAAGCTTTAAAATGGTGACCCCTAGACTATTTATTGAGCCAGAAGGGTGGATGTTGCTGAGTGCCTGGCTGCCGTTGAACATACTGGGGAGCAAAACCCAGGACAAATAAGCGGCTCCTGTGGGGGTAGTGCCACAATGGGAAAAAAAACACTTTTCAAAAGGTTATATTTTTTATAAACAACTTGAAAATGTCAATGGCTTTAAAATGCAAGCATTGTTATAAATTTGTTTGTATTTAATGAATTTATACTTACGAAATCACCACTTTTTTTTATAGGGAGAGAGGATTGAACACTTTCCTTTTCCGTCCTCACTGTGGAGAGGCTGGTGCTATCACCCACTTACTGGCAGCATTCATGACAGCAGACAACATCTCTCATGGCTTAAACCTTAAGAAGGTAAATTTGTCTGTTAATTGTTAAAGAGGATGTAAGCTCTCTTTTTTTTTTTTATTCCCTGCAAAGTAAAGGCATAATATGCATCGCATACTAGCACATTATGTGACACGTACCTACAAACGAAGCCCGGGTCGTCCCTGCTGGAGGCCACATCCATCTTTGCCCATCTTCCTTCCGGGGCCGCGGACTCCGGCTCTGTGACTGGCCGGAGCTGCGTGACGTCACTCCCACACATGCGCGCGGAAGCCACCGGTCACAGCACTCGCTTCTGAAGAAACGGCACAGGCGTCCGTTACTTCAGAGCGTGTGCACTGATTACATCATCGGCGCAGTATAAGTAAATATCTCCTAAATGGTGCACGTTTAGTCGATATCTACAGTTCCTATAGGTAAGCCTTTTTCTAGGCTTACCTATAGGTGCAAAGTATAAAGGAAGGTTTACAACCTCTTTAACATACAATGACTATAACAAAATTTACTTTTCTGCCATACTGACATTTGGAACTGCAGTACTGATGCTTATACATTTGAGGAAAGCATCTTTTGCATATCCAGAAATATTCTTAATAAAGGTACCACAGGATATGTTGACCCTCACATATGCTAAAGAATACCATCTACAAGACCAAAAGTTTGTGAACACCAGATCATCACAGGTAGGTTAGCAGAACATGAGTACATTTTTGGTGCCAAATTCAAACCCCATTGAGGTCAATGTGAACCGAATGTTAGAAAAACAGTATGACCATTCTCTAGATTAATAGGCTAGGTATTGTGAAACAAATGGCACGGAGGTCTGGGCGACGCCCAGGGGAACTTGTACCAAAGCAAAAAGAATTCAGTTCGAGGAGGGGAGGTGAGTAGTGTTTTCAATAGTGCTTTAAGGAAAACATAAAAAATGCTAAATTCATTTAAAAATCATGCCAGGGAGTTGTCTTTAGCCTACCTGTGAAGTGGTGCACCTGTACAATGTATACAACCTACTACAGCAAAACTGACATTTGCAAAGGAAAAAAAAAATACTGTTTAAATTGCTGACAAATTACAAATTCAGTCACTTTATTCCTTTTTGTAAACAGAAGCCCATGGATTCCCATGCATACTAGACCCTTATCCCACATGAGGGTGTGGTATAAGGGTTAATGGGATCCTGCACGCACAAACAAAAAAAATTGTGTGGGTTTCCTCCTAAAATTAAGTACCAGACCCTTATCCTTGATGAGGGTCTGGTATGGATGTGAAGGGAAATCCACACAAAAAAAGAAAAAAAAACCTTGGTGCCATATTATGGTCAGGGAGGCCTTGCTAAACCCACCCATTTGTGTACATAGCAAGGGTATTCCTGGCCAGTAAATGAATGGGGCTTGGTAATGTCACTGGGAAGCTGTGGGTGCCACAGGAGACTCCTGTATAGTTGAGGTATATTTACCACTACTATACATGATGCTCGGCTTCCACTGAATAAATAAAAAGCCCAGCATTCAGTGGAATGCGCGAACAGTCTGTTAAGTTAAGGTTAAGTCTGAACTTGTGTTTGGACAAAATTTGGAGCTCCTCTTGCTTTTAAGACACTGCTTTTACTAAGGGATGCACACGTATTTTCTGCCCTAGTTACTACTAATACATGCAATGATAGAGTTTACACACAAATACTTAGCTATTCAGCAATTTGGTAAAGCTGAACTCCAGGTAAACAGCTAAACACACAGTTGAAATTGTGTTTACCTGTCAAAGCACTTAGGTCCTATGTTAACATCTGCACTTTTTAGGTGTTTCGAGTATGCCATCTTGGAAATAGTCCTGCTTGCTTTATCTTTGATATGATTTCTAGCAAAATGACAACATAGCTACTTCAGCTACAAGAGTAAAGCAGTAGCTTAATACATACCCCCCCTTGCAAATTGAGCAGTCAAGGAGAAACACTTTGACAGGGTTATCCCTATGTTCTTTTGCTTGCTCCACCTGCCAGCATACTAAATGCCAATACATATGCACTTTTGCATAGCCTATTTGGCTTCTAGTGCTGGCTCTCTTTCTCCAAATTTGAGTGCTGCTACTCAGGGGTTTGCAGGACAACGATATCAAGACATAATTAGATTGCATATTTGCATTAAAATATGTATCTTTTTGTAAATAATGGATAACTGGGTTATTTAGTTTTCTTGGTATCTGCTTGAAGTTCAGGTTTAAAGAACTGCTGATTAGGGATGGTCTGGATGTTCGAATCAAACGTAAGTTCGACTCAAACATCTGCTGTGGGCCGTTCGCCGCGAAATCGAGTGCCCCCCGCCCACAGACTCCAACAACCAATGGCCAGGGTTATCGGGAAGAAGCTCTTGTCCCCATCAACATGGGGACAAGGTGCTTTGGGGGCACCCAAAGCACCCTCCCCATGTTTAGGGCATGTGGCCTAGTATGGTTCAAGAGGGGGGGACTTGCTCGTTTCCCCCCCCCCATCCTGACCTCCAGGCTGCATGCTCGGATAAAGGTCTGGTATGGATTTTGGGGGGGGGCCCCACGCCAATTAAAAAAAAAATTTTTTTTTTTTATCTATAGTGCTGGAATCCAACAATACATTACAGCCACAAGCAAGTTTGAATGACATTTTGTCCTTTAGAAATTTCATTTTGCTGCGGCACTACACATCACACAGATGCTCCATTTTACAGGCAGACTAAGGGGTCATCCCCAGGCACTATATTTAAAGGAATATTTTATTTTTATTGTTTCACTTTAAGCATTATTAAAATCTCTGCTCCAGAAAAAACGGTTGTTTTAAAAACTTTTTTTTTTTTTTGCATTGATACATGTCCCCTAGGGCAGTACCCGGGTCCCAATGCACTTTTTATGGCAATAACTTGCATAAAAGCCTTTAAAATGAGCACCTTTGATTTTTCATGTTCGTGTCCCATAGACTTTAATAGGGCTTGCATGTTCGCTAAAACGTTTTGCCTGTTCGCATGTTCTGGTGCGAACTGAACCAGTGGGTGTTCGGCCCATCCCTACTTCTGATAGTTGCAAAAAAATTAGGCCTTCTCCGGAAGGTGTAATGTACTTAATAACTTCAGCTCTGGAAGATTTACCCCCCCCCCCCCATGTAGATGTCCATTTTAGAGAAGCCAGTTATTGTCTCTCTTCTCCTCTCCTCATGCCCAATAACTGGCTTCTATTTACATCCATGATCAGCTGTGATTGGATACAGCGGATCACATGGTAAAGAGCCACTAATTGGCTCTTTTCCTCAGTGTGTGATCAGCAGTAGGGATGGGCAGAACAGTCCCCTGTTCGGTTCACACCAGAACGTCCAAACACCGCAAAAGTTCCGACCCGAATAACAAACCCCATTAAAGTCAATGGGAGCGAATGTCAAAAATCAAAAGTGTCCATTTTGAAGGCTTGTATGCAAGTAATTGGGTATACAGTGGTTATAGGGGTCCGGGTCCTGCCCTGGGGGACATGTATCAATAAAAAACGTCATTTTAAATGAGCAGTGATTTTTTGATTTTTAAAGTGAAAGCATAAAAATAAAAATTCCTTCCAATATAGTGCCTGGGGGTCCCCTTAGTCTAGCTGTAAAGTGGCAGATCTGTACCATGTCTAGAATCTGCTGCAGCAATAATTGCATTTATAAAGCAAAAAAAAATTGTAGTACACTGGGAACAAGATTAGAGATTTTTTGGATACATTCTGGTGTCACTTTGACTTTGGATAGAAGTAACGGGTGCGTAGAAATTGGTCTTTTGGTGTCGGTGGCACCTTCCCACCATAACCCTATAGAGGTAATCTTCATGAAAGCAAGAATTGGCCTTGCTGTAAAAAATTGCAATGATATGCACCTGTCAAACAGGTGCAGAAAAATTGGTCTTTGGGTGTCGGTGGTGTCTTCCCACCGTAACCCTATAGAAGTACTCTTGATGAAAGCAAGACTTGGCCTTGCTGTAAAGAATTGCAATGATATGCACCTGTAAAACAGGTGCAGAAAAATTGGTCTTTGGGTGTTAATTGTGCCCATGAAACCTATACCAAAAATTTTTTTCCAGATTAAATGATTGAACAGACTTTATCTTCTGCACTCTCTGTGGGGACGGGATGGGTTCTGAGACCTTCCCCTTATAACAATGGTCAAGGAGGGTTGTCAACCAGTAATCACCCTTCTCCTTTATGCCACGTATTCTTGGGTCCTTTGAGGCTTTGAACCATGAGGTTGCCCATGCACCTCAAATTTGCTGAGGCTTGAGAAGCAGACTCCTCTGGGTCACTCAGGATGACAGCATCTGGAACTTCCTCCTCCCAGCCATGTACTAATCCCAAGGGTCCTGGGGTTGGAAAGCCATCGCTTACAGATTGTCTTCCTCTTCTTCGAAGCCTATGAAAGTGCCAGAATCCTCCTCCCCTCTCTCCTCCTGTGTGTTCTGCGACATAGGCATGATGGTGTCTGGATAAAGTGGGCCTTGAGAGGAAAGGAAGTCCTCCTTCTTCTCCTGCTTCTCTGTCTCCAGTGCCCTGTCCATAATGCCATGCAGAGTCTGTTCCAGCAGGAACACAACAGGGATTGTGTCACTGATGCATGCACTGTCACTGCTCACCATCCGTGCGGCCTCCTCAAATGGTGACAATACAGTGCATGCATCCTTAATGATCACCCATTGGCGTGGGGAAAAAAGCAGAGGTGGCCTGAGCCCGTCGCCGTGCCGTACTGGCACAGGTACTCGTTGACGGCCCTCTGCTGCATGTATAGCCCCAAAGTTGAGTTCCACCTGGTGGGCATGTCACAAATCAGGCGGTTTAAGGGCAGGTGGAATTCACGCTGAATTTCAGCCAACCGAGCACTGGTTGTGTATGACCGCCTGAAATGGCTACAGACTCTTCTGGCCTGTTTTAGTACATCTTGCAACCCTGGGCACGTACTTAGGAAACACTGCACAACCAAATTAAGGACATATGCCACTTAGGGCTGAGCCGAACACCCCCCTGTTCGGTTCACACCAAAACTTGCGTACAGGCAAAAAATTTGTGTGAACACCGTTAAAGTCTATGGGACACGAACACGAATAATCAAAAGTGCTAATTTTCAACATGGGGACAAGGTTTTTTGGGGGGCTACCCCAAAGCACCCTCCCAATGTTGAGGGCATGTGGCCTGGTACGGTTCAGGAGGGGGGGGGGCGCTCTTTTCCTGCGGCCTGCCAGGTTGCGTGTTCGGATAAGGGTCTGGTATAGATTTTGAGGGGGACACCACGCCATTTTTTTTTTACATTTTGGCTGGGGTTCCCCTTAATATCCATACCAGACCTGAAGGGCCTGGTATGGAATTTAGGCAGATCCCCCACGTCATTTTTTTTTTACATTTTGGTTCGGGGTTCCCCTGTGGGGAATTCCCATGCCATTTTTATCAATGACCTTTTATGTGTATTGTCGGACCGACAATTCATTAATAGCCTAATTTGGTTGGTCAGCAGACTGGTTGGTGAGTTGAGCTATGGAATTGTCTTTGTCTTACATGTATATGCCCTCCATGTGCTCCTTACTGTGAAGGCCAGTTATGGGTGTGGGCGGTGGCCAGTGTTTTGTTACTGTTCGTAAATGTGGGTCGGGGACACACTGGACACCTTTGCTGCCATTGTGCTCTTGCTGGGTGTCCAGTGTGCTCCTGTCCCTTTAAGGGGGCTTGGGCCGCCTCCAGGCTCACCTGTCTCACACCTATCCATTTAATGCATGTGCTTCCACTGTGGAGACACTTATAAATTTAGTAGTGTTAAGACTGCAAGTAATACAGGGTGCCTTGACGAGGCCTTGCAGCTTTCACATGCGTTTGCAAATGTGTGCTGACTAAACCCCTGCTTTTAACATACGGTTAGACAGGCTAATTTGGTTGGTCAGCAGACTGGTTGGTGAGTTGAGCTATGGAATTGTCTTTGTCTTACATGTATATGCCCTCCATGTGCTCCTTACTGTGAAGGCCAGTTATGGGTGTGGGCGGTGGCCAGTGTTTTGTTACTATTCATTAATAGCCGCGAGTAGTTTTAAATGACTTTTTTTCCTTTGAAATGTCATTTTGCTGTCAGACTGTTCTAAACATGGGAAACATGCGCCCCCTTTACAGGCATACTATAGACACCCCCAAGGTACAAAATTTAAAGGAATATTACACTTTTATTGTTTCACTTTAAGCATTATTAAAATCACTGCTCCCGAAAAAACGGCCGTTTTTAAAACTTTATTTTGCATTGATCCATGTCCCCCAGGTCCCCAAACACTTTTTATGACAATACCATGCATATAAGCCTTTAAAATTAGCATCAGAAATTTGATTTCTCCCATAGACTTTTAAAGGGTGTTTCGCGGCTTTCGAATTTGCCGCAAACACCCCAAATTGTTCGCCGTTCAGCGAACTGCCGAACAGCCGATGTTCGTGTCGAACATGAGTTCGACTCGAACTCGAAGCTCATCCCTAATGCCACTCAAGGCACATGTGTCAACTTTCCCTGTCTAAGGGCTCACATTAGGTTTGAGCCATGATCAGGCACCACCATTCCTCGCTCCAGCTGTCATGATGTGAACCACCTCTGGGCCTGTACCTGCAGAGCTGCAAGAATCTCTGTTCCGGTGTGGTTCTTGTCCCCTAAACACACCAGCTGTAGCGCTGCATGGCACCTTTTAGCCTGACTCTGGGAATAGCCCTTTGAATGCTTAGGGGGTACCTGATATTCATAGGACAATTCTGCAGAGGAGGGCATGGAGGTGGCAGAGGAGGAAGAGGGGGTACAGCTCATAGGTCTGGTATCACCGCCAGCTGTATGGAGACGTGGGGGCACAACAAGCTGCAGCACCGAGCCCTGTCCTGCAGCGTTACCCAGTGTGCTGTGAACAAAATATATCGTCCCTGCCTATGCTTGCTGGACCACATGTCAGCAGTAAGGTGGATTTTACGGCTGACTGCCTTGCCCAACAATGCCAGAACATTCCCTTACATGTGATGGTAGAGAGATGGAACGGCCTTACGTGAAATAGTAGCGACTGGGAACCTGCCATTGTGGTACAGCACATTGTGCGAATTCACGGAAGGGGGCAGAATCCACCAGGCTGAAAGGCAGAAGTTGGAGAGCCAACTGCTTTGACAAGCTTGCATTTGGACACTGGGCATGTGGGTGGCAGGGACTGTATTTTTGTTTCTGCTGCAGCAGATGGGGCAGAGAAATTTGCTGCTACAGTCTACAGCTCGTGGTGTGCTGCTAGGACCTGGGACATCCTGTGCTATACCATCATCCCTGTCAGTGGAGGCTGCTGAGAGGTAATGTCTCGGTATAGCAGGGGCAGACTGAAGTGGGTAAGGAGGAGGGACAGATTTGTGCCCCTTTTGTGTGGCTTTTAGGTGCTCTTGCCAATGGGCTGAGTGGTTGGACGTTAAATTCCTTGTTAGGCACGTGGTACCCAAATGGTTGGTGTTTCTGCCACGTTTGATGTGCTTGAGACACAGTTTGCAGATAGCAACAGTGCGATCTGCTGCAGATGTGCTGAAAAAGACCCAAACAGCTGAGCTTTGGGGAGTGGGCCGGGAAATAACAGCTGAAGAATATGATAGAATAGGGTGGCTGCTCTCTACTCTTTCTTGATGTCGACCCCCTTGGGGTTGTGCTGCCTCACCTTCAGTTTCCTCCTCTTCTCTATCTGGCACCCAAGTCACATCAGTGACCTCATCATCATCATCATCATCTCCATCTCCATCTCCTCCATCTTCATCATTACCACTGGAGACAACTTGGCAATATGCTGCGGCTTGGGGAACATGAATGCCAATTTGTCTACCAGTGTTCCTCCCTCTCTCTAGGCTCATGTTCCTGTCATCCTCAACCTCAGAACCAACATCTGAATCCAGTAATGGCTGGGCATCATCAAGGAAAAATTGATGATGTGGTCAAATAATTCAGCTGACTCCTGATGTTAGGGCTATGGCAGGAAAAGAGGTGGACAAGGAGGCAGGTTTATCCACTCTGGCAACTTCAGGGGACTGCACACTTGTCTCTGCTTGCGTGACAGAGGATGAGGAGGATGAAGAAGGTGTAGTAAGCCAGTCCACCACCTCCTCTGCATGCTGTGGCTGGATAGCACGGGCAAACTTACTAAACAGAGGAAATGATGCCCTGCCTGAGAAGTGACCACCACGTCCACCTTTGCCTGTGGACACATTTGTTGCGGGCCCCCTTACAGTGCCAAGGGAATGTCTCCCTTTCCTTGCTGTCCTCCCAGACATTATTGGGATGGAGGGGGCGGTGCTTATAAGCAAATGTAAAGAAGAAGTTGAAATCTGTACGTATATGCACTTTAATCAATGTAAAGAGGTGTTTGGTGCACTTTAATTTTAGTACTCAAGCTACACAGATACACTCCACGGAGTCACTATAATATACTGCAATATAATGTGCCAAATATACAGTGATGCACACAACTATATGGCGTTAAACTGGCAGTAACGCACACAGAACTATATGGCGTTAAACTGGCAGTAACGCACACAGAACTATATGGCGTTAAACTGGCAGTAACACGCGCAAAACGATATGGGTGTTAAACTGGCAGTAACACACGCAAAATGATATGGCGTTAAACTAGCAGTAACGCAGCACAGAAGTAAATGGCGTTAAATTGTCAGTAACGCACACAGAACTATATGGTGTTAAACTGGCAGTAATGCATGCAATACAATATGGCGTTAACCTGGCAGTAACGCACGCTAAACAATGGCGTTAAACGCACACATAGAAGTAAATCGCATTAAACTGACAGTAACACACAAAACTATATGGCGTTAAACTGGCAGTAATGCACACAGAACTATATGGCGTTACACTGGCAGTAACTCACGCAAAACGATATGGCGTTAAACTGGCAGTAACACACGCAAAACAATATGGTGTTAAACTGGCAGTAACACACACAAAATGATATGGCATTAAAATGGCAGTAACGCACACAGAAGTAAATGCCATTAAACTGGCAGTAACGCACGCAAAACGATATGGCGTTAAACTGGCAGTAACGCACACAGAAGTAAATGGCATTATACTGGCAGTAACGCAAAAAACTATATGGCGTTAAACTGGCAGTAACGCACACACAGAACTATATGGCGTTAAACTGGCAGTAACGCACACAGAAGTAAATGGCATTAAACTGGCATTAACGTACACAGACGTAAATGGCGTTAAACTGGCAGTAATGCACACAGAACTATATGGCGTTAAACTGGCAGTAACGAACAAAACTATATGGCGTTAAACTGACAGTACGGCACGCAAAACAATATGTCGTTAAACTAGCCGTAATGCTTACAAAAGTATATTGTGTTAAACTGGCAGTAATGCACGCAAAACTATATGGCGTTAAACTAGCAGTAACGCACACAGAAGCAAATGGTGTTAAACTGTCAGTAACGCACACAGAACTATATGGCATTAAACTGGCAGTAATGCATGCAAAACAATATGGCGGTAAACTGGCAGTAACGCACACAGAAGTAAATGGCGTTAACCTGGCAGTAACGAATGCAAAACTATATGGCGTTAAACTGGCAGTAACGCACATAGAACTATATGGCGTTACACTGGCAGTAACTCACACAAAACGATATGGCGTTAAACTGGCAGAAACACACACAAAATGATATGGCGTTAAAATGGCAGTAATGCACACAGAAGTAAATGCCATTAAACTGGCAGTAATGCACACAAAACGATATGGCATTAAACTGGCAGTAACGCACACAGAAGTAAATGGCATTATACTGGCAGTAACGTACAAAACTATATGGCGTTAAACTGGCAGTAACGCACAGAACTATATGGCGTTAAACTGGCATTAACGCACACAGAAGTAAATGGCATTAAACTGGCAGTAATGCACACAGAACTATATGGCGTTAAACTGGCAGTAATGTACGCAAAACGATATGTCGTTAAACTAGCAGTAACGCACACAAAATGATATTGTGTTAAACTAGCAGTAACGCACGCAAAACTATATGGCGTTAAACTGGCAGTAATGCACACAGAAGTAAATGCCATTAAACTGGCAGTAACGCACAAAACTATATGGCGTTAAACTGGCAGTAACGCACACAGAACTATATGGCGTTAAACTGGCAGTAACGCATGCAAAACGATATGGCATTAAACTGGCAGTAACGCACAAAACTATATGGCGTTAAACTGGCAGTAACACGCGCAAAACGATATGGCATTCAACTAGCAGTAACGCAGTACAGTAGTAAATGGCGTTAAATTGGCAGTAACGCACATAGAACTATATGGTGTTAAACTGGCAGTAATGCATGCAATACAATATGGTGTTAACCTGGCAGTAACACATGCAAAACGATGGCGTTAAACGCACACATAGAAGTAAATCGCATTAAACTGACAGTAACACACAAAACTATATGGCGTTAAACTGGCAATAATGCACACAGAACTATATGGCGTTACACTGGCAGTAACTTACGCAAAACGATATGGCGTTAAACTGGCAGTAACGCACGCAAAACAATATGGTGTTAAACTGGCAGTAACACACACAAAATGATATGGCATTAACCTCCCTGGCGGTATCCCCGAGTCTGGCTCGGGTTGGATTTTTTATACCAAAAGCGGTATCCCCGAGCCAGACTCGGGCTTGCATCGCAGGATCCAGGAAGAGCATACTTACCTTGTCCCCTGGATCCTGCGATGTCTCCCCGCTGTGATCGGCGAGCCGCTGTGTCTCGCTCGATTCACAGTGCCGAGCTCCGTTCCCTGCGAGCGTTGCGACACACGGGGACAGAGTTCGGCGGTAAATTCAAAAGTGAAACACACAGTATAGATACAGCATACTGTAATCTTACAGATTACAGTACTGTATCAAATAATTACACATCCCCTTTGTCCCTAGTGGTCTGCCCAGTGTCCTGCATGCAGTTTTATATATATAAAACTGTTCTTTCTGCCAGGAAACTGGAGATTGTCCATAGCAACCAAAACTGTCTCTTTACATCAAAAGTGATTTTAGAGCAGCTAGAAAAAAGCGATAATAAATTAGAATCACTTGCAGAATTGAGCGATAGTGATTTGTGGGGAGATCCGTCATCAAACACTAAAAGTAACGAAAGCTAAAATTCTGCAACTGAGCAAATTTCAGTGTTTTTGATTTGATTACATTATTATATAATTTTTATTATTATTATATTATTATTTGTTATAATTATTTATAGTTATTTATTATATTATAATTTTTTATTTCGTTTTTCAAACTTTATCATACCCGGGATGTCTACTAGACTCTTGTTTGATCAGATTTAAGTGAACTATTCCTAAGAATTACAGGCCTACAACATAAAACGCCAAATTTCTGTGCAAAATAATTGTACCGCTTTCAGCACCTAAAATCAGAAATAATCATACCGCCAGGGAGGTTAAACTGGCAGTAACGCACGCAAAACGATATGGCGTTAAACTGGCAGTAACGCACACAGAAGTAAATGGCATTATACTGGCAGTAACGAAAAAAACTATATGGCGTTAAACTGGCAGTAACGCACACACAGAACTATATGGCATTAAACTGGCAGTAACGCACACAGAAGTAAATGGCATTAAACTGGCATTAACGTACACAGACGTAAATGGCGTTAAACTGGCAGTAACGCACACAGAACTATATGGCGTTAAACTGGCAGTAACGAACAAAACTATATGGCGTTAAACTGGCAGTAACGCACACAGAACTATATGGCGTTAAACTGGCAGTAACGCATGCAAAACGATATGGCATTAAACTGGTAGTAAAAAAAGGATATGGAGTTAACTTGGCAGTAACGCACACAGAAGTAAATGGCGTTAAACTGGCATTAACGCACACAGAGGTAAATGGCGTTAAACTGGCGGTAACGCAATCAAATAGACGGTGTTTAACGGTCACTACACTGACGCTATCTGAACTGTTCCTAATCTAGCTATACACTAATGTCAAGATTACTGACACGGTCTAATTACACTACAGTGGAACTATCTGAGCTGTCCCTACTCTAGCTGCACACTATGCAAAGCTGAATGTTGGTCCTCCTCACTGCACTCACACTATCCCTAGATTGACACTAAACAAATATACTACACTGACAATTGAAGAAAAATAGCACAGTATAGCACACTAACTAACTGAGAGCACTGAACAGAGCCCTGTTCTATCTTTCTCCATGCCAAAATCACACTGAAAATGGCTGCCATTTTCACTTATGCTCGGGCCAAACCGTTTGCCCATCCCTAATCAGCGGTGTCCTCCCAGAAGTAGGTATTGGTGCTGTAGCTGTCATTCGGTTGGCAAGTGGTTAATTTGCAGAGATTTCCATTTTGGCTACGGGACAGGAAGTGAAGGGAAATCTCCCCTTATTGGGACACAGATGGCGGCTGACAACTGACAGCAGTTGTGAACCTCGCTCAGCTGTCATTGTGCTTCGGCTGGGGTCTAATGTGTTTCTGTTCCTTTTAAGCCGGGTACACATTTGTTTTTTTTTCGTTCAGCCCCGCGGGTTGAACATAAAAAAACTGTCAGCTTCGTATGTACCAACCATGCAAGGTTAGTCCAGCGATCTCCCATGCTGAGCTGTTGTGTTCTGACAGGGGAACGCCCCCCCCCCCCCAGAACACTCCGATCAGCGCTCTCTGCTCTCTCTAAAAGCGCTGATTGGGAGTTGGTAGGATACTGGTTTTCCAGCATGCATGTCTGACAGAAGCCAGAAGAATGTCCAGCTTCTGTTGGACAGACTGACGTACACACAGGCAGAATGTCGACCGATTCTTTGAACTGGCAAATGTCTCCCGACATTCTGCCCATGTGTACGGGGCATTAGGAGGGGTGGGCTCCCTCCACCTGCCTTTAATTTATCCGGTGCTATAAGTGCTCCAATTTGGAGACTCTCAAAGAGATAGAATTAGGACCATAGTATACAGAGGAGCTATGGCAAAGTACTGTGGCTTTCACATATATTTGAAAATGTGTGCAACTAAACTCTCAAAACAATTTGGCTAGCTGGTAAGTGTGCGGGGTAATTTTCTGTTGTTTAAACATCAATGTATTACTTCAATACAGGTATCAAAACAAAATTGTGGTCAATGTGATTGTGATTGGTATTCTTTAGGCTTTGTATAGTTTCTATTTTTTGTCATGGTGTGTGTTGTTTTTATTGTATATCTGAAAATACCTTCATTTTTTCAGAGCCCTGTACTGCAATACCTATACTTTTTGACCAAAATCCCCATTGCTATGTCACCACTGAGCAACAACAGTCTATTTCTGGAGTATGCCAAGAACCCCTTGCTGGACTTTCATGAAAAAGGCTTGGTGGTCTCATTGTCTACAGATGATCCTATGCAGTTCCACTATACCAAGGTAAACTCAAGTTACAGTGTTTTTGGTGTATTTCTCTTTAGTAGTGTTTATTACGTTTTTGTAAAATGAAAGGACCATCAAAAAATCTGTAACTTTACAAGAGTGTATGAATACATTCCTAATATGTCACAACATACAGCAACAGTATAATTTTTCAAAAAAAGGAGACTTCGGTATTGATCATTAAAAATCAGCCCTTGAGATCCATTTTATGATCTTTTCCTAGAATGAGAAGGTGCCATCTGTCTGCTGCAGGTAAGTGGAAGCATTTTGTTATTCTGTATCGGTGCGCTACCAAAATTATTAATCAGGTGCAAAACATGATGACCATACAGAAGATTAAAGTGAAAGTTTAGCCAAAACCTAACGCTAAATCTCTCGGCCACATTTTAAAACTAATTTATCTAATCTTGTAAAAAAAAAAAAAATGCTATACATACCGTTTCTGTCGCCAGCGGATGCTGTTTGCAGGAGTAAATCAAAAAACGGCTGTGAAATGCCTGGGAAGTGACGTCAGCCATAGAGTTACTATGGGGCTTCCGTTGTCAGCTGCCTCTACTGCACACTAGCACACACTGAAGCAAGAGCTGACAGCTCAATGTGGGACTGGACCAGAGTGTCTGCAGAACAGGTAAGTATAAGCGATTTCTTCTTTGCAGGGCTAGATAAAATAGGTTTAGAATGTGACTGAGAGTAGGTTTAGCATTAGGTTTTGGCTGATCTTCCACTTTAAGATCAATAAACAATCTTTCATACATATATTGACCGGACCAATCCATGATTAATATAAAGTCCACAAACGTGCTTGGTCCTTATAAATCCTGATGGATTTATTGAACAGATACCCAGCATACAAGTGTGTTCCAGTGATTCCTCCACCTCAAATAGTCAGCCTCTTACCAGATCAATTGGTCTCCATACAGAGATCAATAGGTGCTTTTGTACAGTATTTGCCTTTAAATACTTTGCATCCAGGCCATTTCTGACACTTCGCTCCTACATGTCAAAAATCATCATTTCTTTGCTATAAAATTACATAGAACCCCCAAACATTATATATGTTTTTTTAGCAGAGACCCTAGAGAATACAATGGCAGTCATTGCAACTTTTTATCTTGCACGGTATTTGCGCAGCAATTTTTCAAACGCTTTTTTTTTTAAAAAAAACAGTTTCATGCTTTAAAAAAAACAAAACAGCAAAGTTAGCCAAATTTTTTTGCATTGTGTGAAAGATGAAGTTACGCCAAGTAAATAGATACCTAACATGTCACGCTTCAAAATTGCACACGCTCGTGGAATGGCGCCAAACTTTGGTACTTAAAAATCCCCATAGGCGACTCTTTAAAATTTTTTACTGGTTACATGTTTTGAGTTACAGAGGAGGTCTAGGGCCAAAATTATTGCTCTCGCTCTAACGTTCGCGGCGATACCTCACATGTGTGGTTTGAACACCGTTTTCATATGTGGGCTGGACTTACGTATGCGTTCGCTTCTGCGTGTGAGCTCACGGGTACAGGGGCGCTTTAAAAAATTTTTTTTTTTTTTTTATTGTTAATTTTACTTAAAAATTTTTATTTTTACACTTTAAAAAAAATTTTTTTTTTTTGATCACTTTTATTCCTATTACAAGGAACGCAAACATCTCTTGTAATAGGAATATGATACGATCAGTCCTCTTTACAGTGAGATATGGGGTCAATAAGACCCCACATCTCACCTCTAGGCTGGGAAGCCTAAAATAAAAAAAAAAAATAAAACGATCGCCGCTTCACAGCCGAAGCGGCGCAGTTTTTTTGAATGCAGAGGCCGGGCGTGACGTCATAACATCGTGCCCGGCCTCCGAACGATCATAGAGACTCCGGCGACCATCTGGTCCACTGGAAATCTCTATGGTGAACATCCGGCGCTGGCGGATCCGCTGTCCGACTCACCGATCGCTGAGGTGAGTCGGTAGTAGCACCGGAGGGCGGCGGGAGGGGGGGACGTCCCCTCCCGCCGCCCGTAAGAACGATCAAGCGGTGGAACAGCTGCTATGATCGTTCTTATGGTGTATGGAATCGCCGGCTGAAAATGTCGGTATCTGAATGATGTCTGTAGCCTCAGACATCATTCAGATATAAGCCCTGAAAGTCGAGGACGTCATATGACGTCCTCCGGATGGCAAGCGGTTAAGCAACACTGGCTATGTAGTAATCAGCCTTCCGACCTCCAGCAGCCACAATATACCAGATAAGAAGTAAACAGCAGACACGATATACCAAATTAAAAGTACACCACAAGTTGAGCTCTCAGTAATCCTCCAAAGAGAAGCCAAAAGGAGCCGCAATAGTGTTATACTATAAAGTTACTTTTATTTAAAAACAGATACTTACAAAATTGTAGGAACAAGAGTGCACAGAAAAACAAACGCCGAGGCAAAATGGAAGAAGCGGAGATGAATAAAGGTTCGCCTCTTCCATTCATAGATCACTGTACTACACTTCAAGGGGCTGGCTACATGTTTATGGGCCCTTGGGCATTTGTGAACATAGCCAAGAACTTCAAAGGGCTCCTGAATTTACATAAACATGTTATCTCTGTTCCAGCTTCCAGCAGTTTATATTATGTATGAACAAAGATGGCACTCTAAAGGCATGGCCAGGGCCATTGATAAGGCAGTACAGCCAGTCTTCCTGTACTGGGCCTGGGCCCCATCAGTTCAAAAGGGCACCCCTGCAGCGATGCCGGGTTCTCCCCCTCTCCCTACCTACAGGGGATTGGTTCTAGTATCTTCACCCCTTTCCACCACTCTGATCACCCCCAACCCCCTGCTGTTTGGGCCAAACTGTGAGCCCCCCTTTCACCTGCTGTCCCCTCTCCCTGGCAGTGCTGCCGGATTCCCTCCTCTCCACTCCGCTTCCTCCTGTCAGCAGCTGCTGAGGGCACAAATGGGGGTCATTTCAGGATGTTTTAGTAAATATGTCATATTTACCAGCCTCTTTTTTTTCCTGAAAGAACATAGTGAGGGATCGGTACCAATTGCTCCTGTGTCCATTTATCACTGTGTAATATGCTTCAGTTTGTGAATGAACAGGCAGCCTCTGAGTGCTTCCTATTCATTCATCTGTGCAGCTGAGGTTGCGGAGAAAGGGATGGAGCAATGTATGTCCTTATTCCCTTTCTCTGTCTCAAAAGTGAGACATCATGGGTCTGTTTAGACTCCTGATATTCCACCAACCCCCACCCCCAAGTGGGCAATTAAAAAATGTAAAAAAAAAAAAAAAATACAAAAAAAAAAGTAAAAAAAAAAAAAAAAAAAAAAATGAAGGGCTCTCTGAAAAATGATTAGCATTTGGATTGCTCTTTAGAGAGCATTTGACAGGCAGTGAGCGTGTGGGCGCTTCCAAAGCAGCACTATTCACTTGAATTGGTCGTTGACGGGGGTATATTTTCTGCCATGGCTGAAAAGCTTAGGAATGTGGCTGTGACATGTGTACACTCCTATCCACTGCCTCTATTCCTAAAGTGGATAGCCCGGTTGGTGGGCGGTAAAAGTGCAGCTCAGCCATGGGGTTTTTACTTCCCCCCAGCCTCACGTGAGCCCTAAGGACTCATTACACAGGTACTTTGGCAAATGAGTAGATTGTTCATGCGGCTGGAGCTGCCTGTTACTCTAAGGGGAAGCAGCGGCTGTACAAACACAGTCGCCGGTCCTAATTTGACAAGTGTGCAAGTGTGGGTGAGTGGCTCTGAATGCACACTGTCTGTGTACAGGATCATACATCTGCACAGACAGTGTATTTTTACCGAAAATATAATTTGCCAGCAGCCCTGGGCATGGCAGAAAGAGTAGCACAGTTAATTGTGTGAAACGCTTCAACCTTTATTACCAGCTGATGTATCTGCGATGTGTGTCATGCACTTTTAATATCACTCAATAAATGGACTTCCATTATGTTGGTGTGCAGCCATTTTCTTCATTATGGCAGGAAGAGTACTCGGACCTACAGTATGTGAGAGGTAATAAATACCTCAAAGTGTTATGCCGTGTACACACGGGCGGACTTTTCGACCGGACTGGTCCGACGGACTTTCGGACAGACTTTCGACGGACTTTTGACTGACTTCCGACGAACTTTTGAACGAATGGACTTGCCTACACACGATCACACCAAAGTCTGAAGGATTCGTACGTGATGACGTACGACCGGACTAAAATAAGGAAGTTGATAGCCGGTAGCCAATAGCTGCCCTAGCGTGGGTTTTCGTCCATTGGACTAGCATACAGACGAACGGAGTTTTCGACAGGACTCGAGTCCGTCCGACAAATTTGAAACATGTTCCTAATCTAAATCCGTCAGATTTTCGACCGAAAAAGTCCGCTGCAGGTCCGATGGAGCCCACACACGGTCGGATTGTCCGTCGGACCAGTCCGGTCGAAAAGTCCGCCCGTGTGTACACGGTATTACACTTTTACATTGTATCCGTTCACTTAACATAAAAATATACAGTATATCTCAAGCTACACCCATCCTAACCCTGAACAGAGATCGATAGAATGTCAAATTATATGTACACCCTAAATCTGCCTATCTGACTTGATTAGCCACCCAATAGCCAACTGAAGAAGCACATGTTGCAGACTGACAACCCTGTTGCTACTTGCAAGGCAGTGGCTTAGTATTGTCAGTCTGCAACATGAAGTGTTGCTTTTACTGGTACGTACCTCCCAACTTTTTGAGATGGGAATGTGGGACACTTATTAACAAAAGTATGTAGGCCTAGGACACACCCCTTGCCATACCCCCTTAAAGGAGATATACACACAAAAAAAGTTTGGTTAACCACTTGCCGACCAGCCGCCGCAGTTGTACTGCGGCAGAATGGCACGGCTGGGCAAAACGACATTATGTAATGTTGCTTTGCCCTGTGGCCACTAGGGGGCGCACACGCGCCCCCCACTCGCCCCCTGAGCCGATGTGAGTGCCCGGCGGTCACTATCCCCGCCGAGCTCCGTGATCGCCGCTAACACACAGAGAACCAGGATCTGTGTGTGTAAGAACTGTGTGAGGGGAGAACAGACAGATTGTCTGTTCATACAGAGTATGAACAGCGATCTGTCATCTCCCTTACACATTCCCATCCCCCCTTCAGTTAGAACACACATTAGGGAACACATTAACCCCTTGATCACCCCCTAGTGTTAACCCCTTCCCTGCCAGTGACATTTTTACAGTAATCAATGCATTTTTATAGCACTGATCGCTGTATTAATGCCAATGGTCCCAAAAATGTGTCAAAATTTTCCGACGTGTTCGCCATAATGTCACAGTCCCGATAAAAATCGCAGATCGCCGCCATTACTAGTAAAAAATAATAACAATTTTGTTTGGGTGCAATTGTCGGTTAAAGCGACGCAGTGCCGAATTGCAAAAAGTGCTCTGGTCAGGAAGGGGGTAAAATCTTCCGGGGTTGAAGTGGTTAAACCCATGTGTGGTTTTTTTACTAATATTATTCCTTTATACTGGCTTTTGAAATTTACAAAAGCAACAGTTTAGACATTGGATGAAAGGTTTAGCACTGGAAAACACTTTTTGATGATAAATGGTGCATATTATGTACAAATATATAGATCAGACCAAAATGAGGGACAAATGAGGAGGAAAGAGGGACAGAGGGACATTGCTCCAAATTAGGGAAAGTCCCTTGAAATCAGGGACCGTTGGGAGCTATGCTGGTAGAATCTCTAGGTAAGAAACTTTGTAATAGATTTACAAAAATTATGTCTTAAAGTGGAGTTCCGCCGAAAATAAATAAAATTAAAAGTCAGCAGCTACAAATACTGCTGCTGCTGACTTTTAAAATAAGGACACTTACTTGTCCAGGGCTTCCGCGATGTCCTCACCCGAAGCCATACGTATCTCGGCTCTGGGTGGAGGCGGTGGCATCTTCGGTAAGGGAATCAGGAATTGAAGCCTCGTGGCTTCACAGCCTGGTTCCCTACTGCGCACGCACGAGTCCCGCTGCACATCCTGACTGGTCCCTGCTGTCTTCTGGGATCTCTATGTCTCCCAGAAGACAGCAAGGGGCGGAGGAGGGGCCGAACATGGCGTAGATCACCGAAGATCACCGCATATCTATCACTGGAAGTGGGAGCAAATACCTGTATTAGACAGGTATCTGCTCCCCCCTCTCCCTGAAAGGTGCCAAATGTGACACCAGAGGGGGGGAGGAACCGGATAAGCGGAAGTTCAATTTTTAAGAAAGTTATAGAGAAAGAAAAAATGCCAAACATACTAACAACTGATTTTGTGTTGAATTATACTTTAAAGCAGAAATTTACTTACACATTCATTCAATGGAAGTACAGCAGGAGGGGTTATCACAACTGCAGACTGTCCTAAACAGAAGTCAAAGTGCTGTTCATTCACCCTGCTCTCCTCTTGCCTATTCACAGAATACTTTGTATCCTGTGAATAGGTTTACAGGATACAACGCGTTCTCTATATAAACAAGGGGAGTGAAGGGGCAGAAAAACGACAATGCGGCTTTACAGCATAAGAGCCACAGCAATCCCACTTTAATTTTTACACCAGACTAATGTGCTTATGTACAATTAACCCGAGCCAAAACAAAATATGAACATAGTTTGTTTCGGTCTACAGGAGCCCCTTATGGAGGAATATGCTATTGCTGCCCAAGTCTTCAAGCTTAGCACCTGTGATATGTGTGAGATAGCCAAGAACAGTGTGTTGCAGTGTGGTATGTCTCATGAGGTAAGTGCATTTTTCTCTAAATCTGCCATACCCAAACCTTTTCATATTGTGAACAACATTTGACCATAAAATGAGTCACACTGGTTATGAACGTTAGCTTTCAAGAAGACTTTCAAAGTTGACCACTTACCATTTGATATCCTTTGTAAAAGCTCTGCCTTGTGACATGTGATTATTGTAATACATACTCTAGAATGGTATAAGAGGAGATAATCTTATGTTTTTGGAAAAATAAAGAGCTTTTAGACCTCTTCCCCTGTACCCCGTATAGCCTACAGTTCTCTGCTGAATGTAGTAAAAGGTGGTCACATGGGGCCAGAAGAGAAAGCAAAATAAAGAAACCTCTATAATTACGATAGAGCATATTGGGCCTAGTGCTGTTCCCTCTAACCCTGCTTTCCTAGGAACTTGCCATTATAGTAAACACAGCCTGTCACTTTCTGTAAAAAAAAGACTTCCTAAAAAATTGGTAAAATCTTTTGTTTCGCATGGGCAATTAATGCTCTTTGTATATTCCATGAAATAAAAAGTTAACTTTCTTTACTCAAACGTCTTTTCATTTTATTTACTCTAACCTTGTAGGTCTGTATATGTACCAATTAAGTGAAATCTATACATGAAGTTCAACTTTTATTACAGTTTTAAGAGTTAAGCCGGCCATAGATGGATCAAAATTCAGCGGGGTTTAGCAGGGACCGGCTGGATTTCAATCCATCTATGAGCAGGCTGATTGTACAGAAGTGGATCTCTCAATCGACTTCTGTACATCCAGCCTGTTGGAAAATTTTTGCTCGATCAGTGCTGATGAGTGTATTCAAAACCTCCCCGCTATCAGAATGCAATAGCACGATGGGAGAGATTCCAGGTGGATGGGGGAATCAATTCATTTTTTCCATTCAACCCTGCTGGCTGAATGAAAGAAATTGAGTCCTGTATGGCCTGCCTTACAGTATAAGCATATATGATTTTCTGGTGGTAAGTGCTGGATTTTTTTTTTTTTTACCTTCCCAATGGTTCTAATAGACAATGAGGCTGATTTACCAAAGGATTTGAGAATGTTCACACAATCAATTGTGTGAATATTGACATGAATTATCTAATCATGTACGGCTGATGAAACGAGTAAACAGGGATTTTCTTTTCACATGCTTGGATAATCATTTTATCCAGTACTCAAAAAAGTAGTATTATACCCTCAGACTCCTTTCACACTGTGCCGCCACCGGCGTCATCGGTAAAGCTATTTTTAGCTTCGCTTTACCGTCGTTTTAGAGGTGCTGTTAAAACCGCCCCGCTAGCGGCCGAAAAGGGTTTAAATCCGCCCGCAAAACGGCGCCAGATTGGCGTTTTGCCGGCAGTATCACATCGCTGCCCCATGGATTTCAATGGGGAGCAGCAGTGGAGGAGCGGTGAGTTCACCGCTCCTTCACCGCTCCAAAGAAGCTGCTGGCAGTACTTTTTCTGATGCCCTGCCAGCGCACTGATCCAGTGTGAAAGCCCTCGGGCTTTCAAACTAGAGTGAATGGAGCAGCTATTTTAGGGCGGTTTGCAGGTGCTATTTTTAACGCTATAGTGCCTGCAAAACACTACAGTGTGAAAGGGGTCTCAGTGTCTTTTTTGTAGCTTAAAGGAGAAGTACAACCAAAGCTGGGTCACAGGAGTTCAGTTCCAGGCTCAGGAAAAATTGCGACCCTATGGTCGGGATCTGCCCTCATGCCTGGACAGGTACCCCACTCAGCCTCTCAGCAAGCTGCTGAGAGGCTGAGCTGTCCACTTCCCGCCCCCTCTACAGCCCAGCTCTCCAGTGAGCGTGGAGGGGGTGGTGCAGAGCAGACATTGGTGATTGACAGTCATCAGCTCTCTGCTCAGGGAGCTCTGAGAATCGAGCAATCGGTGGTGTTTGATCGCTCGGTTCTCAGACTTAGAGCCGGCAGGGGACAGATGCTGCATCCACCTAGGTAAGTATGATTCCAAAAAAAATAAAAAATCCCGTACTTCTCTTTTAACACATTGAGCACAATAAAATAAACATTCCTCAGTAAACTATCTGTTAAAACTCTTACTCCAGCGCTTGAAGTTTACAACTTTCAGTACTGCTGGATCCTGCTCCCTCAGTGCAGCTTCCCTGGACTTCAGGTTTACAGGAAAGAGTTAGTGGACAGAGCAGTCTTAAGTCAGTCTGTTAGCTTGGAGAAGGGAGGATGAGTGCCTTGCCATCCTAGGCTATGGTGCTGTGTGTCTCTGTTGATGCACACAGTGTAGGGAGACACTACTCTAGTGCCTGAATCCAAGGGTGGCTCCGTGGGAAGCTGCAAGAGAAAGCCATTCTGAAACAGGAACCCAGGAACAGCAGTCATGGTAGCATCTTAAACAGTAACATAGACAAGGATTACAAAATAAAGAAGCCGCATACCCAGGAAGTGATTAAATTTACTGCTGAAAGTGTTTAAAAAAAGACAGAGAGTTTAATATAACTTTAAGTAAATCAGCCTCATTGTTTCCAAAAATTTTTACTGTTACCTGGCAGTGTAGCTGCACTATAATAAAATAAGGTCTGAACTGGGTATGCTAGTTATTGCTTGAGAAATACTGAACCATCAAAGATTAAAAGGCACCTAGTTGGTATTGGTGCCCGTAGACAAGCGTCTAGTGTACTATATGGATAATCCGACTCAACAATATAACTATAATGCCCCGTACACACGGTCGGACATTGATCGGACATTCCGACAACAAAATCCATGGATTTTTTCCGATGGATGTTGGCTCAAACTTGTCTTGCATACACACGGTCACACAAAGTTGTCAGAAAATCCGATCGTTCTAAACGCGGTGACGTAAAACACGTACGTCGGGACTATAAATGGGGCAGTAGCCAATAGCTTTCGTCTCTTAATTTGTTCTGAGCATGCGTGGCACTTTGTGCGTCGGATTTGTGTACACACGATCGGAATTTACGACAACGGATTTTGTTGTCGGAAAATTTTATAGCAAGCTCTCAAACTTTGTGTGTCGGAAATTCCAATGGAAAATGTGTGATGGAGCCTACACACGGTCGGAATTTCCGACAACAAGGTCCTATCACACATTTTCCGTCGGAAAATCCAACTGTGTGTACAGGGCATAAGATATGTCCAGTGTCTAATTTTTCTTTGGAATAGTATAACAGACTAGTATAGTCAATTTTATTATGTGCAATATTATTATATTTCATGTATTTTATTTCTCTAGGAAAAGGTACGTTTCTTGGGTAAAGACTATCACAAGGAAGGACCTCAAGGAAATGATATCCGCAAGACCAATGTAGCTCAGATAAGGATGGCCTACAGATACGAAACCTGGTGCTATGAGCTCAATTTAATCCTCCAAGCTCTAAAAACAGCAGAATAATGAACTTTGTTGCCTTCTTGACCCATTGCTGAGGACATTTCAACCACATGCAGAGAAATACCCTTGTTGTATAGTTCATGTCTTTAAGGAATACATGATTTGTGAGTTTGAAACAAAATGGAAATGGAACAGTAGCTTTACTAGTCCTAGCATTTCACCGGACTCTCTATAATAATACTGATTTTGTATTAAAGTGTTACTAAACCCACAACAGTAAAATCTGTCTGTATATGCAGAATAGTATGCTTGTTATATGTTATGTGGCACTTAAAGGGTTAATTTTCTGCATTGTGTAAAAGGGCTGTTTGATCCTGTATGCACAGATCTTCCCCCTCCTGCAGGGTCTCTCTTGGCGCGGCCAGATAGGACACAGTCAGGGTAGTAAAGCTGTACATGCTCAGTTTGGTCTCTATTGCTGGAGAGAATAGTTCCTTGTTGAGCTGAGCTTTTCAGGTCACATGATATTGACATCACACATTTGGGTGTGTATACAGATCCTAAATGACAGCCCAGTCCCGCTCTCCTCCTTTATGCCTAGTAACTAAAAAAGAACACAGTGGATGGGATGTCACATCTTGACTGATGGATGATCCACCTCCCATAACAGCATGAGGACACAGGCTGTAGTGGAAATCTCCTCCTACCTGAACACTCAGCACTCGGGCAAACCCTGCAGTTTATCACTTGACCGTGGTATACAGATCAGCCAAAAAGAGATATAGTGGCAGTATTTTAATGTAAAAAGAAGATTTATAAGCTGTGGGCACTCGAGTGGGGTGGATTAATTATTTTCATGTTACTGGGTTTAGTAACACTTTAAGTCTATCGAACATTTTACATATCATGTTTAATCATGTCATTTATTACACTTTTTTTTCCTCTAATTTTAACAGCTGCATCCCACAGACAGAAAATAATGCTAACTGCTACAGTTGTATTGTGTGTAGATTTTACTATGCATTGTGTATAGTTTTAATACTACTTCCATCCTGTATGATGACACCTCCCATCCAACAAATACCTACAACTCGTAAACCTATAGTAAAGAAAAAAAAAAAAATCATGCAGAAGTGTGCTGCAATCACAACTGCAGGGCAAATTTAAAAAATGTACAGTGCTGTATACTTTTGGGTTTGGAAACAATGCAGATGTAAGTATGTACTGTTTTGTACAATGGAAATTGCTCTGTATAATGAAAGGGACAATGGTGTCTCTTGATAGTCTGTACAGTACTGTATTTTAGGACACCCAACAAGACAGACATTGAAGGTTGTATAGACAGAGGATATATCACTGTGCTGCTTTCTTAAGGGGGTAATTCACCTTTTCCAAAAACAGCCTATGCAGATAAGGGGCATTGCAGGTCATAGGTGATTTGATTTTTTTCCTGCAACACGTGGGATCGCGAGTCTATTCCCCATCAACACAGTTAGTATTGATGGGGGAATCCCTCCTGCAGCGCTATTGTGTTCTGCCGTTGGCAGTAATAACATGTAGAAAATCCAACAGGCTGGTTGTACCCAACTGGATCAATTGAATGACAGCCAGCCCATAGCTGGATCGAATCTCCGACTGTCCCTGCTGAACTGGCTGAGATTCAATTAATCTATGGCTGGCTTAAATGAGGCCCAGCTATTACTGTTCACCTTCACCATCACAGAGGTGAGGTCTCAGACACTCAGCTCAGAGCTACTGCATCAGGGGAGTGAAAACGCTTGTGAGGAGGTTTGAATCAGAGAAACCACATGGCTCCTGTGATGGCTATGATGAACAGTTATAGTTAGGCCTTGCTAAGCAACATCCTAGCAACCTCCTTGGAGTTCATGAGGCTTCATGAGGTATGTACAGTAAATGGCCCATACCTATAGCAAGGGCATTATTCGATTTTAGTCAAAGCAAAGTCAAAACAAAGGATTGTTTTCATCTAAACATGTCCTTCATCTGAATTGGCAGTTTTTTTCTGTAAAGGTCAACTAACCCTTTAAGTGCAATTGCACAATTTGCATTATTTTGAATGAGATAACGTAGTTGAAACATAGTGATTGGGTCAACTGTGTGCTTGGTAAAGTGTACTTTTATGTAAACAGGCATCAGAATGGTAATTCAGACACACAGAGTTACTAACATATCTCCAGTTATGTCTTAAACCTTCCTCTCCAGAGGCTCTAAGTCCCTTAAACTTCCTTTAAGAGGTCACTGTTTAGCTCTTCCTCATCCTGAGCCTCATTAACAGTGATGTCACTCACTCAGATTTGCGTTAAAAACAGCATTGTTGCTTCACAGTGCTGAGTTCTTGGGTTGCTTCCAATCAAGGATAGTATCTGCAGTGCTTTGTGTGTTCGCTTTAGTTTGCATTGGCTTTGTTCACAATCTAAAACATACTTGTGGGTTGGTTGACATTTACCACCGTATGTCCATGTGTATGATAGTGGAAGGAAAATTTGCTTTAAATAGGAAAAGCAGTGATATTCTCAGAAAAGTGCTGTGCAAACTATATATGTTATATAAATTAAATGAGAGAAATAAATCATGTATGTGTGTATTTATGAGAGAAATTGGATGTACTCAGGGAAATTCTTTATGTATTCTGTATGTATGCCTAATGTTATACTGATAAATTGGTTTTATTTATTTTTATAGTTTGCTAACCTTATACAGCTTCCTAAATCTGAGATTATTACAATAGCATTAAAGAATTACTGAAATTCTGTATACAAATACAGAAAAGGCTCCGCTCATCAAAATAAATATGACTATACAGTCCTCAAATGGCACCTTTACTCCCACTGCACTGCGCTCACCTGGACATGGCAGTGTTCTGAGCAGAAACCAAACCAGGCACCACCTTTGTATTGTGCATGGGGTGCCCTAATAAATCAATGGAAAGACCATCTCCTAAACAAGGTTCTATACATGCACAGCACAATAGAATAGTTGTGTGATGAAGACGGTGGTCCAAAATTATTGAATCTTTATTACAGACAGTTTTATTCAGCATAAAGGTTAAAGGAAAATGTCCTACTATTGCACTGTATGCCAGACAGGAGACTGCACCTTAGAATCCCATGGGGAACCTTATATATTGTTTGTAGCACAGACAGCAATCAACAGAAGAGTCTGTGATAGCAGGTGATTGGAACAAGGCTTTGGAACCACTAAATGTGGCACAGTGCAAAGTAAAACCCCCACCCCTTGACCCCCCATTCCATGAAGAATGACCTTTTTTTCTTTAATTATTCCTACAGTAAAAGAAATTTGTGGTGCAGTCAATTACTTAGTCAAAGTGTTTATTATACAGTGAAAATAACCAAAGCTTGAAGGAGTATTGAATTTTTGATGCAAGAAAAAACATAAACCCTATGTTTGGTAGGATCACATTTCATATTTGATTTGTAAAAACGAAATAACCTTTGTGATCCAATTATAACATGCCGTTGATGTTCTCAGCAATAAATATCATATGTAAAGACTCGAGTGTCCTTCCTTTTTTTCTATACACCCTCCTATTTCCTTCCACATGACTGCACCCTGCCTCTATATATGGAATCTGCTAAAGCAGTATAGGATGCAGGGTCAAGAAACACGCAGCTAACAGGCACTGAAATTACACAGCAAACAAGGCTATTTAAGGGTCACATTTCTGAAATGCGACAAAGGAAAAGAAATAAGTTCATTTCTATTGACAGGTTTGCTTGTACTAAAATGTGAGCAATATGAGTAAGTGTCTAGACTTAGATGGTTTTGCAATAACAGTAATAAAAATTCTGCAGGTGATGATTTTGTAATGTGCAGAGCAATCAGACAGCAGAACATAAGGTCTCAAACATTATTATTATTTCAGGTACTTATATAGCGCCGTCAATTTATGCAGCACTTTACATATACATTGTACATTCACATCAGTCCCTACCCTCAAGGAGCTTACAATCTAAGGTCCCTAACTCACATTTATATATTAGGGACAATTTAGACAGAAGCCAATTAACCTAAAAGCATGTCTTTGGAGTGTGGGAGGAAACCCACGCAGGCACAGGGAGAACATGCAAATTCCAGGCAGGTAGTGTTGTGGTTGGGATTTGAACCAGCAACCCTTTTTACTGCTAGGCGAGAGTGCTACCCACTACACTGTGCCACCCAACATAAATAAATTCAGGTCTCAGGAAAGTCAGGAAAATTAGTTTTCATCTATTTCAAATATGTGAAATTAATTGCGCTGAGCCTCTAGTTCGGTGGTAGCCAACTAAAATTATAGGGGACTTCAAGTGTGATCCCCAACACCCCAGAGGGCTGCACAATAGTGACGTATTTTCACACCCTAATGCCCCATACACACGATCGGACATTGATCGGACATTCCGACAACAAAATCCTAGGATTTTTTCCGACGGATGTTGGCTCAAACTTGTTTTGCGTACACATGGTCGCACAAAGTTGTCGGAATTTCCGATCGCCAACAACGCGGTGACGTCAAGCACGTACGACAAGACTAGAAAAAGCCATTTCAGAACCAAGCGCGGCACCCTTTGGGCTCCTTTTGCTAATCTCGTGTTAGTAAAAGTTTAGTGAGAGACGATTCGCGCTTTTTCAGACTCGTGGCTTTCAGATCGTTTTCTGCGGTTCAGTTTGTGCTTGTGGGTTTGTATCTGCTCTTCAGTGCGTGCAAGCAAGTTCCACTTCACAGGCCTTGCTGTTCTTCAGTGCGTTCTGTTACTTCGTTCTGAGCAGCCGACCGTTTTCTAGCCATGTTGCGTATACGTACTCCTCGTAGAGTTCGTGCTGTGCGGGGGCTTGGTGTTGGGGTCCTGACCTTGACACAAGTCCAGTCCATGAACAGGGTGGGGAGGAGTTCATGGACCAAGAATTGGTTGCTTCAGCGTGACCAGTTCTGTCATATGCCTTTGCTCCGTGAGATCCGTGAGAATAATGCTGATGATTTCAGGAACTTTCTCCGGATGACGGACCCCGTATTTCACCGTCTGCTGGCTTTGCTTTTCATGTAGAAAGATACCTTGAGTTCTTTGCGGGTAGGGGGGCCATCAATATGCCAGACAATTTTTGAAGCCTTTATCAAATAAAAAAAAAAAGCTAATCTTTGGTGACATTTACTACTTGTGTTTGTTTTAGCTGACCCTGACAGCAATGTGGGGAGTCCTGAAAATGGCGTGATTGTGTAACCTTATACAAAGCACTGTTGGGTGTTATTTACTAAAGGCGTAGACACTTTGCACTACAAGTGCACTTGAAACTGCACTGAAACTGCACTTGTAGTTCAAAGAGGATTTGCCCTTAGGAAATAACCCCCATTTTTACAGAAAACAGCAATTACATCACCACAAAAGTGTTGTAGCGTTGAGACAATAATCCACACATTCTTGATTAACAATCTTTTTAATACCTGCACAATCACATGTGCATTTAGAAAAGGTTTTTAAAACAAACCAACATGTTTGTTGTATAACAATTTTTGGGGTGGCATTATCAAAAATAGAAATGTCCATTTAGGATAAAACAGGCATGGGTAAAACCAACAAGAAAGACAAAAATCTTGAACTTACAAAGTTCACATATGGTAAAACTTGAAGGCAATATCAGACATGAGTATTTAGGAACTGTGTTTGATATTGCGTTCAGATGGGGTGAAGTCACCCCTTGAAAAGCCAAATTTGGAAGATGCACACCAATTTACGAATGTCAACATGTGCTAGCTGCCATCACGGGGGATCAAGGGACGTGTTTTGGGGGAGCAACCCCTTCCTCACAGCTACTTTATTATTGAGGAAGGTGTTGCACCCCCAAAACGCGTCCATTGATCTCCCGTGATGGCAGATAGCACATGTTGGCACACTGTGTGCATCCTCCAAATTTGGCTTTTCTAAACATCGATAAAACATTTTTAAGATTGTAGCGTACAAAAAACAAAGTGATTTTGCGGGGTTTTAAATTCGCCCCAAAACATCAATGATGTTATTATTTTTTTGCATAACATCATTGATTTTTTTTCTTGAGGTTTTCCAATTCTAAATTACACCCCATGATCTCCCCGATCAGGATCTGGGCACTTTCTGATGTGAAAGGATCTCGATCCACAACATCACGATCACCTAAAAAGAGAGAAACCAAACAAAAACAGGTATCAAAAATCTGCCGGCATCCATCTCTTACCTGAGCCTGTGGTCGCAGACACTCACCTGTTGTAGTGTCAATTTCCACCACATCTTCTTCCTCCTCCTGCTCTTCTTGGGTTGGGGGTATTTCCCCTTCTTCCCGAGATGGGGGGTCTCTGGTCTCCTCGGATGAGGGGTGTCCTCCGAGTCTTTTCTCCCCTATGTAAAACAAAAATGGTATAATTAGCACACAGATATTTGATGGCCGAAATATAAAGATGAAACTTTGCTTGGAAGTGTGGTACAATCGTCTATTTGGGCAGAGTTCCAAGATGTAGCATTTTTATTGTCCGTTGTCAAGCTTCAATACTTTACCTGTTTTGTACAAGCTTCACAGATGGAGACCCCCCTTTAGTACACACTGGAGCACCTGTATGGGCCCCCTAATAAAAAGGGTGTTCTTGTGTCCCACACTAGTGCTCCAGTGTCCAGATGTGAAAACAGCTGCTGAGTGTCCTCTCCTTACACAGAATCTAGTTTGCATTTCATTCTAGTAACAAACCCATCTACACAACCAAATATTTTTCATACAAGTAGGCCCTAAAAAATGTTGGCAAATACCTACTTGTATGAAATGGCCTAAACAATGGTGTTTTATAGGCCGAAAGAAAAATGTTTGATACAAACGAATAATGGGCCCATGAACATTAAATTTGCCATTTTAAACTGTACAACACATAAGAAAAGCATATGGAGCAGCACGAACGTAATAAAGACAAAAAGAATAGGAACACAGCACAACTACTTACTTTTTTGCAGCACTCTCCGGATCTTTCTGTACTGCTCGGGCTCTCTTAATTTCAGGTCCGACCACCGCTTCCTGAGCTGATCTTTCGATCGACGTACCCCGAAATTCCGGTGCAGACTCTTGACCACTTTCGCCATGATCTTGGCCTTTCTGATATTGGGGTTGGGGTAAGGTCCATACTTTCCATCATAGTCGGCCTTCTTCAGGATGTCCACCATCTCCAACATCTCCCCAAAGGACATATTTGTGGCCTTAAATCGTCTCCTTCTGGATCGGGATGTTTCTGGATCCGGGCTTTCCTCCTCCTCGTTGCTATAATTAGCACGCACCTGCTCTGACTCCGCCATGTGCTCTTCACCCACTGCGCCGAACGAAAAGAGGCGGGGAATAGACTAGAAAGAACGTCAGGGGCGGGCGGAGTTACACGCATGCGCAGTGTGTATAAAGCTTAACACGCGTGCGTATTACATACAATCTGTGAGCGGAGGAAGGAGCATTGGAGGCGCCGATCGTAATAACGAAGGTAAGAGACAAACTTGGGCCTATACTGCTTCTAGATTGAGGCTTATATTGTAACAAGATTAGGAGAGTTTTGCCTGACATTAGGGTTTGTCTTGTGTTGTGTCTTGCAGTTAAAATGGATATCTTGAATGATACAGACTTCATGGCAATCTTCATTGACATGTTCAGGGAGCTGCCTTGTCTGTGGGAGATCAACCACCCACATTATAGGAACCAAACAAAGAGGAAGGCAGCGCTGGATCAATTGTTGGAAATTGTGAAGCAGGTGATCCCCACGGCAGACATCACATATTTGAAGATCCTAACTGGTTGCCTGAGGAGCACATATGTAAGGGAGTGCCAGAAAATCCAGGATTCGCAGAGATCCGGAGCTGCAGATGACATCTATGTCCCCAGGATGTGGTACTATGACAGGCTGCATTTTCTGACAGGCCAGACTGAACCCAGGCCATCACTCTCCAGTCTTCCTTCCACGCTTCCTTCCCCCCAGCTGAGGCTTGTGATGCCCAACCTGGGCCTTCCAGGCAACATGTGGAGGAGCCCAGATTGAGCCAGGTATAGCATTCCTCTAAATATTTCAGGTTGTCCAATCAATGATGTTAACTAGATGTTAGTTTGGAGTACTAATTTATGATTGTGATTGATGATGCAAAACATTAAACCATGTCCCTTTTTCATACACAGGGAAGTCTCAGCCAGGAGGTGGCCGGGCCGAGCAGGCTGCCTGATATGCCAGTCCCTCCCCTACACCTGCAAAGAGAAAGTGGCAGGAAGAGGAGTACCTTAGAGGAGGCTGCCATAGGCCTCTTTTGGAAGGCTACAGAGGCCCTGGGAGCACCACACACTGTGGAGGAGGACTTTGCTGGCATAATTGCCTGTAAAATGCAGTGGATGGAGGAGGGCCAACAACTCATGTGTGAGTCATTAATTTTGGAGGCTCTCAATAAGGGGTTGAGGGCCTAAATAACATCTGATACCCACCTTTGTGACCTCACACATGGTCCTCCTCCAGGTCCGCCTCCTCCTCCTCCTTCTCCTCCAGGTCCTACTAGTCCTCCTCCTCCTCCAGGTACTCCTCCTCCTCCTGCCACATCTCCAACAGCAGAGCCACAGCCAGGAAGGAAGCATTGAAGGAAGACCAGAAAGTGATGGCCATGGGTTCAGTCTGGTCGGCCAAAAGATACAGCCTCTTGTGGTACCACAGCCTGGGGACACAGATGTCATCTGCTGCTTTCTGGATCTCTGGGACTTCTGGACCAGACTGCACTCCCTTACATATGGACTCCTCAGGCCACCAATTTTGATGTTCAAGAATTGATTTCTGCCCTGGGGGTCCAAGGCTTCGCTAATTTCTCCTGTTTATCCACCGTTGCCTCCCTCTTTGTTTGGTTCTGAGCCCTTAATAAAGGATTTTTGGTTTCAATTATACTTGCCTATGTGTGTTTTCCATCTAAAAGGACAGTTTGTTCGTGAGGATTCAAGTACATTTCAAAAATACAATGTGAAATTAACAAGGGACACCAACAGCAAACAATCTCCTTGAGATTAAATAATACAAGATAATAATGGTGTTGTAGTAACTTGACACACAAAACACACACAAAAATATTCTGGAGTAAAACTAAAAATAAAATAACACAAAGGTCAGCCTTTGAAAAAATACAAACCTAAAATAAAAAAATAAATCTGCCTTTAAAAAAAATTAAAAAAAAACAAAAAACAACACAAACATATTTTTGTCAGATGTGACAAATCAAAATATATTAAGGGAATCCCGATAAATAATAAAGAAATAAGTTTGTTAGAAGTCTGTGTGAATATGAGCAGCAAAACTACTTAAATCTTCTCACATTATAACGAAGAAGAGAGTGCGCTGTATTAAAAAATTTTTTACATTGCACCGTGACGAAAGTGCTGTATCCATTGCGAACGCTAAGTTTACCAGACCGAGCTGTTCTGTGTCGGAATTTCTTCTGAGCATGCGTGGCACTTTGTGCGTCGGAACAGGCCACACGCGGTCGGAATTGACGCGATCGGATTTTGTTGTCGGAAAATTTTATAGCCTGCTCTCAAACTTTGTGTGTCGGAAAATCCGATGGAAAATTTCCGATGGAGCCCACACACGGTCGGAATTTCCGACAACACGCTCCGATCGGACATTTTCCATCGGAAAATCCGACCGTGTGTACGGGGCATAACACACAAAAATGTTGGTACTGCTGCATTTTTTCACAGCTTATTGAAATGCACACTGAAAAAGTTGGAGTACAATAACCCCCAGCATTGGTGTCAACGGACGCAACAACAACCCCAAACATTGGTGTTAGTGGACACAATAGTAACCCCCACCATTAGTGGATGCAATAAAAAAAAACAAACATTGGTGGTCACTGGTTGTGAAATTGAACCCCCTACACACACCACCACATTGGTGGTCAGTTCCAGTGAAAGCAAATCTCCAACCTCCCTACCCACTACTGTATATATGTTTAAATGTGAAATTGCCGCCATGCCAAACTTTTGACAGAAATCAGATAGGTATACCTGTGGGTGGAGCTGAGATCTGTGCAGGGCACTCAAGTTCACCCACACCAAACTTATCAAACCATGTCTTTATGTATCCGTCTTAGAGCACAAGGGCACATTCATGCAAACAGAAAAGGCCTTCTCCAAACTGTTCACCACAAGGTTTGAAGTGTACAATTATCTAAAATGTCTTTGCATGCTGTAGCATTAACACGGCTCTTCACTGGGACCAGGGATCCTGCTGATATGCTGACTTGGGCATGAAGTAACAAAGTGGGAAAATGTCTGCCTTGATAAACTCCAAGCCTCCTTTGTAATATCTACAGTCTCTCCACCACCTGTTCCCAATATTCCAGCTCGTGTAGCAATTTTATAGAATGTTCTTCACTATGATTACTGTATTTAGAATGTGCTTGTTCTAATGCAAAATGGTATTCAAGGAAAGCGGGCATGAAATGCGATTTCTGCCCGCGTTTTCAGAAACGCACGAAAAATGTGCTAAAGCATGCAATGCACTTTTGGGGCCATTATTTCCTAGTGGCAAAGGGGTGGAAATGCATAATGCGCTTGGCTCAGTTGCAAAAAAAGATACTTGAGCTACTTTGGTACATTTATTACGTGTAGGGAACCCTATTCATGTGAATAGGTTGCCCTATGCTGTTACATCACAAACATGCGTGACAGGTGGCGTTGCTCAGGTGTGATGCCATCCTAAATCAAGACACAGCTAGACTTTAGAAAGACGCCAATGGCAGCAATCATACTATAGCTCTGCTAGCTGTCTGCTGTTGAGCCTTTTTGGCTACCGATTCAGAATGAATTTGTTGCAGAGATGTGATCTCAATTCTAGGTAAGCTGGGTCCTCCTGTGCATTAAACTAGTTATCTGCATCTAAATCATAATTCAATCATTGTGGGGCCGAACGACGGTGATGTCATCACACTACTTGTCCCCGATTGGTCGGTTTATTGTATGCCCAGTCCGGAGCCGTAGGAATGCAGATTTGGATGTCTGTTGAGCCTTTACATTACAGAATCTTGTAAGTGCATATTTTACCTTGCTATTAATGCTCTTTTTTTTATTGTACTACACTATGAGAGCACTTTTAGGGAGACCTTATTCCCCCATGTATGTTTTGACCACCTATTACATAGTGGTCACGCCTGTCTGGTAAGCAGCCTTAATAACTTGTCACAGTGTCCTGCTCTTGTTTGCTTTTAATCATGGATTACTGAGGAGAACATTTTATTGATGCCTGTTGGATTTTGTTTTATGGATTTATTGTCACGTTTTATATTCACCTGTATGCACCGTACTATTATGTGATTGAGGGATTCAGATTCCCCTTCCCTATGTTATCACATGTTATTATTGTTTATTGTTTAATGCTTTTAGAGGTGCACTATACGGCTCCGTTCACATCTAGGCATTGCTATTTTATGGGTGTTTTTTCAGGAATTGCAGTTGCAGAGTTTTGCAGCGTTTTTATTTTTTGAATTTTGAAGTTCAAAGGTCATCAATGTAAAAGCAGTAAAACGCCTGTAATCTGCCAAAAAAGAAGCTCATGTACTTTTTTGAGAAATGGGCGTTTTGTTTTAGGTGACGGATTGCTCATATGTGAACAGGGGCCATTGAAATGAATGTGATTGGTCTTGCTGGGCATTTTTAGAGCTAAGGCTTAGAACAGAAAAAACACCCGAAAACGACAAGATGTGAATGGAGCCTACTTGTTCCATTTTGTTGGAGTTTTTTTTAGTGCTGGCAGCTTTATATAATATTATATCCGAGCGCAGTATAATTCAAGCATTGTTATTCAATCATTATGTCCAGAACATGCCTTTTGCTGCACTGGGAAATAACGCTTTCTAAGCAATACGACCTATTTGTCCTGATGATCTCTGTAAAGGCCCATGAACACGATACGAAAATCAGAAGTAAAATTTCGTCCGACTAACAATCTGCAGATTTTTGGATTGTTAGTACGGTGCTTTTGACAGCTGATTCCGTTTTTTCGTCAGACAAAAGCTGGATGTGCAGGCTATAAAATTTTTGTTGTATGTGAACTCAACGTCCAATTTTTGTTTGACCAGTATGGTTTTCGTATGAAAAAAATCGTAAGAGCAAGACTACATATACTCAGAAACAAAAGAATACATACAAAACTATTCAACACATGATGTCACTTCTGAAGTTGTATTCTGTTGTACGAAAATTATCGTATGGTGAGTAACCTCTTCACTTTCGATGTGAGACTAGCATGCAACAAAAAATGGACGAACGTTCGTCTAAAAATATGATCGTGTGTACAAGGCTTTAGGCTGGTTTCACACGGCCGTTCTCCGTAATGTGCATCCAGCTGCAGGGATCTCCCTGCTGAGCAGGCAGATGACAGGTCCGTGTTCGCACTACTATGCAGAGAGGACACGGACACAGCCCCGCTGTTTTCTATGGGGCTGTCAGATGGAAAAAGACCACCTATCTGTTTCCATTCGACTGTTATCCAATCAGATCTGCTGTTTTTGGTGGACAGAATTGGATCGGATGCCAGAGGGTGTCAGTGGACACATGTCCGCTGACATCCACCGCTTAATAGAGAGCTATGAATGGTCCGATCAGGTCTGCCTGAAAAACTGACAGGCGGGCCTGTCGGGCCTAACTGGGATACAAAGTGATGGAAAATCCAAAATGTTATATTATCACCATACCAGAAGGTTGTTGGATATCTTCCAGTGGGATAACCTGTTCCAAAGTGAAAATTTTGAGGGGGGGGGGGGAGTATACCTTGACTTTGAACATTTTCCCTTTCTTTCTGTTGTGTCTTAAGCAAGTGATTAGAACTCTCCCCAATGGAACACAGCAAAAAAAAAAAAAAAAAAAAGCAAACTAAAAAAATAAAATAAAATAAAACAGAAGATTTAAAATATTCCCATATCCAAAATGTAAAAAACAAAAAAGATTTGGCTTTAGATATACTTTAAATTCACATTAATAAATGATTAATTTATGCATACACACCCAGATATGTTACAATAGACGTTGTTTCATTTCTTTAGCTTTTTACTTATTTTATTCATGCTCTGTCATCAGTTAGGAATTTGTATTTCCATTGTCCCAGAATATGACACAGAGATACTCACAATCATATCAGACAGCTCAGAAGAGTTGTATCATAGCTCACGGGTGGAGGAAAAAGACTGGCATTTAACATCTATTAAGAGTAAGACCCCTTTCATACTGAGACAGTTTTCAGGCATTTTAGCGCTAAAAATAGCACCTGAAAAGCACCTGAAAACTGCCTCCCATTCATTTGAATGGGTGCTTTCACACTGGAGCGGTGCGCTTGGGGGGCGGTAGAAAAAGTCCTGCAAGCAGCATCTTTGGAGCGCTGTAAAAAGCGCTCCAAAAACACCCCTGCTCATTTAAATAAATGGGAAGCACTTCCAAAGCACTGCAAAATTGATCTTTTTTGTTTTTTTTTAAGGTCACGTTGTTACATGACCTTAAAAAAAGCCACCTGCTAGCACCCGAAAAGCACCACAAAAACGTCAGGCACTTTAGCTTTATCTCAGTGTGAAAGGGCTCAAAGTAAGAGGGAAAGTCAATTAATGAACTGTAAAGTGCATAGCTGAATTTTGAAAACTACTCAAAATAAAACTAGGTGATCTCCTTGCTTCAATGTTGCTGTTCCCACATATCTGTTTTGGACAAAATCCCCATTTGGCTGTCAAAAATAAAATACCATTCAGGAGGCAGCAGTATCACCTTCTGAATGCTTGGAAGCTGAAATAAAAGATATTCAGTATATTTCTACAATGCATGCTGATTTCCCCATGTTTTGTTCTATTAAAAATGCTGCAAAGTTACTAGTTGCTACATTCCTGTGCATTTGCTGCACTGAAATTCATAGTTAGGTTAAAAAAAGACACAAGTCCATCCAGTTCAACCTTAAAAACAATAAATAAATAAAATAAAAAATATTCCAATCAGTGTTATTAGCCCTTTCACTTTCTGTTCCCTGGACTAGAAAACACTTCTCCATATGGGGATAAGGAGAGGGGGAACTGTTCTGTAGTCCAGCAGGAATGAAATGAGCAGGGCTAACAACACTGCTTCAGTGCAGCAGAGGCACTGTGTTCCCAGGCATGGTGAAAGGTGGTTGAAGTCTTATAGAGCATGGCTCATTTTACCACACCTTTTCACACTTAAATATATATATTCTAAAAATGAAGGCTTGTAAAAAAAAACAATTGTAATTGAAGAAATTATTTATGAACTGAATAAGATAACTGCTGTTTTGTGAACAGCAGTTCACAGGACTTACATAAATTACAATTCTAAATAAAATAACATGCCAATATTGCAAATGATCCTGATCATACAACTTTCTTTAACAAATGCAAAACTTTTTACAGTTCTACACTCTTCTATCTTTGACTTTCTTTTGTGGATCTCTGCATTCAGTAACATAACACCTCGAAGCTGCAAAGGTGGTCGTATTGGTGACTTCTTTACCAGGTGCTGATATCACAGGTCTCAACAGTACTATGCAAAGGTTTTAGGCAAGTGTGAAGAAATGCTGTAAAGTAAAAATGCTTTAAAAAATATATATTTTAATTGTTTATTTTTATCAATTTACAAAACACAAAGTGAGTGAACACAAGAAAAATCAAAATCAAATCAATATTTTGTGTGACTGCCCTTTGGCTTTCAAACCAGCTTCAATTCTTACACTTGCACACTTTGTACATTTGCGCAAAGTCAAGGATTTTGTAGGATTAGAGTCTGGTGTATGATTAGTTAGAAGGCTGGCCGCAGGCTAGCCTGCATTTGTAGGAGGAGTTTGAGGGCTATATATCCCTCCTCCTCCATCAGATCCTTGTTGGCTCGTTTCTGGGTTGCCGACCCACGTAACTTCCAGGCCTTTGTTGAGCGGCGGTCGGCTGCTACAGTGGTGGCAGTTCCTCTCGGTGCTCACGCAGGGTACCTCAAGCAGTCCGTCCGTCTGCCCACCTACCCACCTTCTCACCACCCTGATCCATGCTTCTCCCGTTGTTCACGAGGAGGAGGGGTGATTTGGCTGCCCGCCAGCTCCTATCTGCTGTGCAGTTCGGGCTCCACGTGAGGGCCGCCCACTTCTCCCGGTGCTCACACCGGGGGGAGCTCGGCCGCCCGCATGCTGCTATCCCTGTGATCATTATGATCCAAGTGGCCGCCCGCCCGTTTCTCCCGGTTTCAGGGGGGGGGGTGATTCGGCCGCCCACCAGCTCCGTCTGCGTACAGATCTGGCTCCATGAGGGGGCCAGCCGCCCGCTTCTCCCGGTTGTTCACGCCAGGGGGAGGGGTGATTCGGCCGCCAGCTCCAATCTGCTGTGCAGTTCTGGCTCCACGTGGGGGCCGCTCGCCCATTGTTATCCCGGTGGTCTCCGGGGGGGGACATGATCGACTGCCCTTCCGTTTCTCTCCCTGTGCTTATCTGGTTCCGAGGGGGCCGCCCGCCCGCTTCTCCCGGTAAACACACAGGGGGGGATGGGCTGCCCGCCTGCTCCTCTCTCCCTGCATATCGGCATCGCTGCTGACTAGCCAGAGGGTATCAGACCAGTCACAGCAGCATGGATCGGCCAGATGTGGGGTGAAGGGACAGGCGAGGCTTGTAGTAGGAGATGTACATGCTGCAGAATTGTTTGTGGTTTTAGTTCATGACAAATCATTATCTCATTAGGTCACATTCTTTTTAGCAGGGCTTGGCATACCTGGGAGGTTGGTAAGACATAGGGGGGTCACTACCACATGATATACTGCTTGCTTTTCTTTTTTATTTTGTCTTCCTTGACCACCCGGGATTCATATGGGCCTATCAAGCATCAGAACAGTAGGGGGTGGAGGTGCACAGTCCTACATGTCTAGGTGGAGCGCTGGCTAGCTCACCTCTCACCATGCAGATCCGTTTAGCGAGGGGGGACCTCCCGCACGCTTTTCCCGGCACTCACGAGGGGAGGGGGAGGCAATAGCGCCTGCTCACGCAACTCTCTCAGTGCACTAATACATAGTTGCCGTTGAATCCATCCTGTAGGTATGTATTTTTGGTATTGGGATCTGCGCCATTCGCAGCTGACGGCCGTAAAAGTTTCCTTGGCAATTCACCAAACAGGTTTGTTTTCCACCTTCAAGCTTTTGGTAAGTTTCCTGAGGTAACTGTCTGCTAGCATATGACCTCCCCATGCCTGTGCTAGGCTGCTAATTGCATATCCTCAGGTTTGGTAGCTTCCATGATCATCCAGGGGGGAGAGGGTGCTGACCAGCAGGTGTATTGGTCAGCACTTCATGAGGTCTGTTTGTGGTATGTCTTCCTGCAAGCTGTAGGGGTCATTCAGGGCGGTTCTAGGAAGGGGGGCTGGTTGGTGGGTTCACCTCCACTGCCGTGGTCAGTGCCCGTTTCCTTGCCCGTGTTCCTGTCATAGTGTGTTCAGTCACAGCATGTTCTGTTGCAGTGGTTCTGTCCACAGGTCGGCCATAGCAGGTTGTCACAATGGTCAGCGGTCCTGTCACTACAGCGGTTTCGGTCACAGCGTCCAGTCGCAGAGTTTCTGTCATAGCTTTCAGTCTCTGCATTTTCAGTCATGTTCTGTCACAGTGGGTGCTGTCCTAGCATGGTCAGTCTCAGCGTGTCAAGCCAGAGCATTCCTGTACAGCGTGTTCTGTTGGAGGAGGGCTGTCACAGCTTATCACTGTCAGCAGGCACTGTCAGGGTTCAGTCATAGTGTCCCAGTCACTGCGTGTTCTGTCATAACTGGTGCGGTCACAGCATGGTCCAGTCGCTGCATGGTTCAGGCAGAGCGGGTCCAGCCAGTGGTCCTGTCATAGCATGTTCTGTCATAAGCGGTTCTTGTCAGCATGGTTAGCATTTCTGTCATAGCGTTTTCTGTCTGTTTCTGGATGTTCTGTCATAGCTTGATGGTGCCGTACAGCTACGGCATACACTAATAGCCATTTCATCTTTGTTGTTCATGTCATCACACTTTTTTCGTTAGGTGTTCTTCGTACACCTGGGTTAGTTAGCTGTGCTCACATCTCATGATCTGTCACAGCTACAGATCCATATGGGCTGGGGTTTCGTTTCTATGTTTGTTCATCACAATCTCCTCGCCCATATACCATTCATCTTCCGCTGCACATTCATTTCATTACGCTTGTACGTCTACCCACCACGGTCTGTGGGTACACTAGCCCTGGGGGGTTTTTAGTTTGCTACTTGTCTGTTTTTCTGTCATAGCATTTCATTCGTAGTATTCCTGTCGTTGCATTTCGTTCGTAGCATTTCTGATAGCTAGTGCTCACATCCAGGATCTGTCACGTCTATGGATCCATACAGACCACGCGCTGTTGGTCTTGTCATTTCTGCACCTACATCCTCATAATTGTCAGGTACGCAGGGGTGTTGGTTGTCTGTTCCCATTTCTCTAATTTGTGTTTTAGCTAGCGCTCACATCCAGGATCTGTCACGTCTATGGATCCATACGGGCTGAGGTTTCGTTTTTAATTGATTGTCGTCCCACAATCTTCTCGCCCGCATATCATACGTCACACATGCACGTTCACCATTACACCTTTACTACTACCCACCACGGTCTGTGGGTACATCAGCCCTGAGTGTTCATTTTTAATTACCTGTCTTGGCGCTGCAGGTTGCTTGGGCTCGTTCACTGCATACACTAGGGTGGTGTCATTAGGTTCACATTCACGCGCTGTTGGTCTTGTCATTACAGCACCTATCTCCTCATACTTGTCAGGTACGTAGGGATGTTGTTGGTTGTCTGTTCATTTCTCTAATTTGTGTTTCCTGGGATTAGGGCAGGTTGCGTGTTTCGGCAGCGACAAATTCGCATTCATCTCTCAACACCGCATGGGGGTTCAGTGCATGGCAGCACCCCATCATTAAGGGGTGGGACCTACCAAACTCATGGCTGGGTTTTATTACAGATGTACCCCTTTCCCGGCCTCTGCAGGGGGGGGGGGCAGTATTTTTATAGGTTGTTATTCCCAACTCTGTCCCTACCCCTTCCATCCACCTGCGCAGTACATGTTTCCATGCATGACTCTTCAACTCAGATTCATGCGGTACTCAATGCGCTCTTTACGTCCATTCTACATTGTTAGACAGAATGGAGGGGGGTCATAGCCCTCTCAGCTAGTGCAGAAGTGCCAGCTGCGACCCCGGCTCCTGCTTTTCTCAGGGCGCCAGCAGGTGATGTTGGATTTTCTTCACAGTGGCATGTGGAACTGGGGGCAAGCCTGGTCATAGGTGATCGGCCTGGCCGATGGTTCTTTATTCGGAGTTCTCCGTGGGCTTCTACCAAGGGTGGGAAGACTCACAGGTTATGTGTCTGGCTTTCTCTGCATATTGCCTCTGCATTTTGGCCTCATCTGCCAATGCTATCTAGTATTCAGGTGACCAGCTTTCAGGCCCCCACAAACTCCTGTCAGTCTGTCCTTTTTTTGCAACTCACCCTCTCAAGCCAGGTCATGGCGTATTCAGAGTTAATCAGGGATGCTCTGTTTGGCACGGCTACCAGTGAACAGCCAGGTTCCGTGGTGTGTCAGATTCCTGTCTCCTACCCTTGGCGCAGTTTCCCATTTAGTGTTCTAGGCAGTCCCCCTTTACTTCCATTACATTTCCCCATAATTAAAATAGATGGTCAGCCAGGGGTTGGTGGTCTTTTTACCATACCACAGTACAGTGTCGGATTCAAGTACATGTCCTTCTCTGCAATATTCCTCTGGTCAGCTCTTTCTTCCTTTTCCCCATGCGTCCTCTCACTACTACAGTTCGTTCTCATGTCCAGGTTTCTTTCCAGTCAGGCTCATATCCTTTACCCCTTTCTGGATATTCGTCAGGATCGGAGGCAATTTAGTAGGTCCCGACAGGGGGTCCCTTCTTTTATTATCAGGTTCTTGGGGCACTGGAGATCCTCCTGTTTAGCAGTTACATACGCAACCCCCTTTCATAGTCATCCGGGTGTTCGCTATATTTCTGAACTGATGGTTGTTGTTAGCCCTTTATTGCAGCTTCACATCACCTACTTTGTGTCTCTTTTTGCCCTGTTTTAGGCATACTGACCAGCCAGGCCAAGGCACACCTCAGGTGTTTGTAGTTAGGACTATCGCATTTCCAAGTGAAGACTCTGACTACAAGTTAGAAGGCTGGCTGCAGGCTAGCCTGCATTTGTAGGAGGAGTCTGAGGGCTATATATCCCTCCTCCTCCATCAGATCCTTGTTGGTTCGTTTCTGGGTTCCCACCCACCTGTTCCCCCACTCTTTCATCATTTCATTACATTTCATACATATTCATTCAGGGTATGCCCTCTTTTAGGCATACCGACCAGCCAGGCCAAGGCACACCTCAGGTCTTGGTAGTTAGGACTATCGCATTTCCATATGAAGACTACAAACCAATTATACCAAGCAGGTGCTCATGATCATCAATTGTATGTGTAGGTTGAAACACAGTCATTAACTGAAATATAAACAGTTGTGTAGAAGGTTTCAAATTGGGTGAGGAGCAGTCAAACTCTGCTACTAAGGTGAGGTTGTAGAAGACAGTTTCATATCACAGGTCATACACCATGGGGATGACTGAGCACAGCAATAAGACACAAGGTTATACTGCATCAGCAAGATCTCTCCCAGGCAAAGATTTTAAGGCAGACTGGGTTTTCAAGATGTGATGTTCAAGCTCTTTTGAAGAAGCACAAAGATACGGGCAATGTTGAGGACTGTAGAGGCAGTGGTCAGCCAAAGAAACTTAAAGCAGCAGATGAAAGACACATCATGCTTATTTCCCTTTGACATCAGAATATATCCAGCAGTGCCATCAGCACAGGATTGGCAGAAACCAGTGGGACCCAGGGCAGATCCTGTATCTGGCACCCCCCCCCCCCCCCCCAGGCGGGCAGGCAGCGCACCACACATTGACGTCAAGTGACGCTAGGGTAGTATACTGGCAGGTTAAGTGATATAGTGCCAGGCTAGGGTGGTATATAGTGTCAGGTTAGGGTGGTATATAGTGTTAGGCCAGAGTGGTATACAGTGCCAGGTTAGGGTGATATATAGAGCCAGGTCAGGGTGGTATATAGAGACAGGTCAGAGTGGTATATAGAGACAGGTTAAGGTGATATATAGAGCAAGATCAGGGTGGTGCCAGGTTAGGGTGATATATAGAGCCAGGTCAGGGTGGTATAAAGAGACAGGTTAGGGTGGTATATAGAGACAGGTTAGGGTGATATATAGAGCCAGGTCCGGATGGTATATAGTGCCAGGTCAGGCTGGTGTATAGAGACAGGTCAGGGTGGTATATAGTGCCAGGTCAGGGTGGTATATAGTGCCAGGTCAGGGTGGTATATAGAGACAGGTCAGGGTGGTATATAGTGCCAGGTTAGGGTGGTATAGAGACAGATTAGGTCTGCGTGTTGTGACAATGTGCATTGCTAAGCCACTTACAGCATGTCAGAAGATTCCTGGCTGCTGTAGTGTGTCGTCTCTCCTCCTCTGTCTTGTTTAGCTGTGGGCAGGGGTCAGCCTGAGGGGAGGCGTTTGTAGGAGGAGTGGAGGAAGCAGCCACACCCCAACCCCGCCCACCACTCAGGCTGCCTCGGGAGATAGTGAACATCCTGAGGGACAACCTAACTTGACGAGATGACAGGGGGGAGTTACAAACAGCCTCCCCCACACCGCTGGACTCTCTGCTGGTCCAATCAATGTTTTTACAAAGCTACAATGACAGAAAAAGTGCAGGGGCCTCAGATGCACCTGGGGTCCCTGGGCAATGCCTGACACCCCCCCATGTGTGTCACACTGGCATTACACACTAATGAAACTTCAAGCTATGTATATATCAAACTCACCCATGTGCTGGAGAAATTGTGGAAGCCAAGCCACACATGGTCATATATGGTGTTTTTTTCCTCTTATACGCCTGTTCCATTTTGAACCTAGGTAGATTTTGTTTCATTGCACGACAGAACCAATATGCCAATATAGGAGGTCAGTGACCCCAAATTTAGTATATGCTGACAAATCCTTGATCCCAATTTTGAGGGACAACAATCTGTAGCTACTCTGTCCCAGTGGTTATGCAAAGTTGATGATCTTTGTTTAATGGGTGAACTAACATTAATGGCTAGGGGTTCAATTGACAAATATTCTAAGATATGGGCATATTGGTTTGAGTTTAAAACCACTACGCTGTACTATGATATAATATCAGACGCCTAACGGTTTTTCATTTTAATGGAATTCAATCTTGAGGTTATTTGTTGACTATTTATGGCCTACTTTTATTCTATTCAATGATTGCCATTTGTCGCAGTGCACCTGTTTCGCTCCCCCTCCCTTTTTTCCTCTTTTTTTTTTTTTTTTACTTTTATACATTATATTTTGTACTGTTTTCTATTTGAATTTACAATAAATAATTTTTAAACAAAAAGAATTGTGTCCAAAAAAACCATACCTCCTACGAGGAAACAAGGCTAAGCGACTCAACTGTGCACAAAAACATAGGAATTAAGAAGCATAAAAATGGCAGGTGCTCTGGACTGATGAGTCAAAATTTGAAACATTTGGCTGTAGCAGGAGGCAGTTGGTTCACAGAAGGACTGGAGAGAGGTACAAAAATGAATATCTACAGACAACAGTAAAGCATGGTGGAGGTCCCTTACAAGTCTGGGACTGCATTTCTGCAAATGGAGTTGGAGATTTGGTCAGGCTCAATGGTGTTCTCAATGCTGAGAAAGACAGAAATATACTTATCCATCATGGCATACCATCAGGGAGGCATGTGATTGGTCTCAAATTTATTCTGCAGCAGGACAACGACCCCAAATATTGAGGCTGGGTTCACACATGTCCGGCTGCAGTTTGCATTTCTGTTCACTGATCCAGGTACTATTTAGGGGCGAATTTGTCCCTGAATTCGCACCTGAACCAGACCCAAAAAAGCACAGGACCCTTTTTCAAACCGCACCGCAGTCGCCCCAGACATGTGTGAACTGGCTCCGTTGAAAGCTGCTCACATTCACATGCAAATTGAAAGCGGTTAAAAACCTATCCAACTTGCATATATGTGAACCCAGTCTCAGCCAATGTCATTAAGAACTATCTTCCAAAGACATGCTAGTAGGTTAATTGGATCCTGTCTAAATTGTTCCTAGTATGTATGAATGTGAGTTAGGGACCTTAGATTGTAAGCTCCTTGAGGGTAGGGACTGATGTGAATGTACAATGTATATGTAAAGCGCTGCGTAAATTGACGGCGCTATATAAGTTCCTGAAATAAATAAATAAATACATTCAGCATAAAGAAGAGCAAGGAGTCCTGGAAGTGATAGTTTGGCCCCCACAGATCCCTGATCTCTACATCATCGAGTCTGTCTGGGATTGCATGAAAAGACAGGGTTTGAGGGTGCCTACAGTCACAGAAGATCTGTGGTTAGCTCTACAAGATGTTTGAACAACCTACCTGTTGAGTTCCTTCAAAAACTGTGTGCAAGTGTACCTAGAAGAATTGATGCTGTTTTGAAGGCAAAGGGTGGTCATGCCAAATATTGATTTGATTTGGATTTATCTTCTGTTCATTTACTTTCCTTTTTGTTCATTGACAAAAATAAACTATAAAGCCTCGTACACACGATCTGATTTTCTGACGGGAAATTTGTGATGACAGACTGTTAGTGGAAAATCCGACCGTGTGTATGCTCCATCGGACAATTGTTGTCAGATTTTCCGCGGACAAATGTTGGATAGCAGATTTTAAAATTTTCCGCGGACAAATGTCTGTTGTCGGATTTTCTGAGCGTGTGTGCACAAGTCCGTCAGACAAAAGTCCAAAGTACAAACACGCATGCTCAGAATCAAGGACGAGCCAGAAGCAGTCGGTCTTGTAAACTAGCATTCGTAATGGAGAATTAACATTCGTGACGTGGCAAATTATGAAATCTCCAAATGCAGCGCACAATTCTCTTCTTCTTTAATGGGATAATAATGAAGCTGCTTTGCTGGTGATACTGATGGAGTTATTGCAAACTAATTTTCGAAGGCTTTTTTTTTTTCTAGTGATATCAAGAATAATATTTTTTTTTGGCCAAGTTACCAACAACCAGCAACACCATTATCCCATAGTTTTTAAGATCAAAGATGCAACTATGTTGGTGTCCCTTGTCAATTTTACATTGTATTTTTTTTAAATGTAACTGCCTACTCCCAAACTGTCATTTGAAGTAAAACACATAGCCAAATATTATTCTCCACAATTTTTTTATTGTGCATTAAAAAAAGAAAACAAATAAAATTAGACATGCTATTTGCCAATAGAACTTAACCAAAAAGTGCATTCTATGCATCCAAAAATATAGAAAATATACCAAATCTAAAAATTATTCAACCAAAAAAATAATGTCAAAGCAATAACTCCAAGGCCAATAATAAATAACACGTTATCGCCTCTGATTCCACAACATGTCTGGTTGACGAACGGCCGTTAACAAACGAACTGAAAAGCGCAAAATGAAAAGCGCAAATCAACACTCACCAAACTTCTACCAACACGAAATTAGCAGAAGGAGCCCAAAGGGTGGCGCTAAAGAGCTGAAAAACCACGTAGTACGTCACTACGTTCGTGATTGTTGGCCAACAATTGTGTGCCGTTTGTATGCAAGACATGTTTGGGCCAACGCCCTTCGGACAAAAGTCCACGGTCTTGTTGGCCAGCAATCCGATCATGGGTACGAGGCTTTAGGCTTCATTTACGCAGGACGTTTTAAAACCTCTCCTGAACGTAGGCAAGCACAGGAGAAAACCTACGCAAGCACAGGAGAATATGAAAACTCTATGCAGGTAGAGGGTCATTTGTTTGACCATGTTGTCCCTGTAAAAATATACACCAAAATAAATTTATCAGTTAGGTTGGGAATCTTTTATGAAGCTTCATACTGTAATATGCAGAGCTCAACACAGGAGTGAAGAAATGTATCTCATTGTCACATTTAGGCTTATCAATTTTGAAGGCAGTCTTTCTAAATTCTTTGCTATATTTAATAGTAATGTATGTTTTCCCTCTTTTATTGGAACTGCAAGTCTCTTCTTGTACATAAATCATGAGTGTAATTGGAGGATTTGTCATAAGATTTTGAGTAAGGTGTGTGCGTCGTTTCTCATGGCCACACCCCGTTTATTAAGCATGTATCTCATTTCCCTTTGCTCTTTGAGGTCACCAGTTGCTTATATTTAACCTTGAGATTGTAAAGCTGTGTTCAGACATGTTTGACATGATTTAAATTTTCACATGCACACCCTGGTCTATCCAAATAACAGGTGGCTATGGAAGATGTGTCAAATGATTACATTTTAGCATCAACTGAAGCCTGTCTTCTATACTTTCATATATGAATATAAAAAAAATGATATAATAATATTATATATATATATATATATACCAGGTGTTCTATCGGGTTGAGGTCAGGACTCTGTGTAGGCCAGTCAAGTTCCTCCATCCTAAACAGCCTGCATATCAGATACCTTAGACACCTTTGAAGGCTAGGACAGGTTTAATTTAACCACTTAAGGACCGGAAGGATTTGCCCCCTTAATGACCAGGCCATTTTTTGTGATACCGCACTGCGTTGCTTTAACTGACAATTGTGCGCTCGTGCTATGTTGTACCCAAACAAAAGTTCTGTCCTTTTTTTGCCACAAATAGAGTTTTCTTTTGGTGGTATTTGATCACCTCTGCGGTTTTTATTTTTTGTGCTCTAAACAAAAAAAGAGAGACAATTACTTTTTGCTACAATAAATATCCAAAAAAAAAAAAATGTCTTCATCAGTTTAGGCCGATATGTATTCTTCTACATATTTTTGGTTAAAAAAAAACACAATAAGCGTATATATTGATTGGTTTGAGCAAAAGTTATAGTGTCTACAAAATAGGGGACAGATTTATGGCATTTTTATTATTTATTTATGTTTTACTAGTAGCGGGACTGCAGCATTGTGGCGGACAGATCGGATACTTTTGACACTTTTTTGGGACCAGTGACATTTATACAGCGATCAGAGCTAAAAATAGTCACTGATTACTGTATAAATGTCACTGGCAGGGAAGGGGTTAACACTAGGGGGCGATCAAGGGGTTAAGTGTTCCCTAGGGAGGTGTTTCTATCTGTGAGGGGAATGTACTGACTAGAGAAAGAGAGAGATTGTTGTTCCTGATCACTGGAAACAGCAGATCTCTCTCTACTCCCCTGTCAGAACGATATCTGTTTGTTTACATGCACAGATCCCCATTCTGGCTCTCTGTTTAGCAATCGCGGGTGACCTGCGGACATCGCGGCCGCCGACCATGCCCATGTGCTCTGGTGTCGCGCCGTGGGAGTGCGCACCCCCTATCGCTCTTAAAGCGGCTGGCGTACACCTACGGCAATTCGCGCAGCCATGCCAACCTGCCGCAGTATAATGACAGTGGCTGGTCAGCAAGCGGTTAATTGAAACAAGAGTTTTACATATATTTTATTGTTTGTATATAGACTACTATTTTATACTTGTATTTAGATTATGAAAGGATGAATGCAACAGTAAAGTGAACCTGCACTCCTTTTTTTTTTAAAATAAATGTACCCCACAGAGTAGACATCACAAGATGACTGCTACTACTGTTATTGGCCAGAAAAATCTTTGCGGTGCTCTTCAATGATTTGCTTGCCCTTTACTACTGGGGGCTAATGTCCCGTGATTTTATGACAAAGCTTTCCAACAGCTATTCTACAGGCAATTGAGATTATCTCAGACAGAATGGCAGTTGGCAAGGCCTGGTCATGAAGTTAGAAAAATACAGAGCCCAAATTAAATCTAAATCAGAGAGTGGCACTGTTATGAATGACAACAGTGATTTTGTGCACAGATTAACCTCTTCCCACCCGCTGGCCGTCAAATGATGGCTGGGCTGGCGGCTCTTGTTCTGGGTGGACATCATATGACGGCCCTCCAGAACGACCGCGGCCGCGGCTCTTTAACCATGTGATCAGCTGTGTCCAATCACAGCTGGTCACATGTAAACACGGAAATGCCGGTAATTTGCGCTCCTCGCCTTACACTGACAGAGTGTGAGGAGAGGAGAGCCAATTAGCAGGATCTCCTCACAGGGGAACATGTAGAGATGTAATCAGGGCACTGATCATCCGTTCCCTGATTACAATTAAGTGCCAGCAATGCCACTGCCAGCAATCAGTGCCAACCAGTGCACACAATTGGCACCAATCTGTGCCCACAAGTGCCAGTAATCAGTGCCCATAAGTGCCAGCAATCAGTGCCCATAAGTGCCAGAAATCAGTGGCCATTAGTGAAGCCAGTCAGTGCTGGCTATCAGTGCTGCCCATCAATACCCATCACTGGTGCCCATCAATGCTCATCAATGCCACCCATCAATGCCACCTATCTGTGCCGCCTATCTGTGCCTACCAGTGCCGCCTATCTGTGCCCACCAGTGCCACCCATCAGTGCTGCCTATCAGTGCTCATGAGTGCCACATATCAGTGCCCATAAGTGCAGCATATTTGTGCCTCCTCATCAGTGCCACCTAATCAGCACCCATCAGTGCTGCCTCATCAGTGCCCATCGGTGAAGGAGAAAAATTACTTATTTACAAAATTTACTGACAAACTAAGAAAAACTTTTTTTTTTTTTCAAAATATTTGGTCTTTTTTTTTTTTTTAGGAAAAAATAAAAATCCCAGCAGTGATTAAATGCCACCAAAAGAAAGCTATATTTGTGTGAATAAAATGATAATGAATTTCACATGGTTACAGTGTAGCATGACCGCGCAAATGTCATTCAAAGTGTGACAGCGCTGAAAGCTGAAAAATGGCCTGGACAGGAAGGAGGTGTAAGTGCCCTGTATTGAGGTGGTTAATTTCAAAATACTTGACAGTTAGACCCCTTTCACACTGGGGCGGTTTGCAGGCATTATTGCGCTAAAAATGGCGCCTGCAAACCGCCCCTAAACAGCCTCCGCTGTTTGTTCAGTGTGAAAGCCCGAGGGCTTTCACACTGAAGCGGTGCGCTGGCAGGAGAAGAAAAAATCTCCTATCAGCCGCTTCTTTGGAGCGGTGTATTCACCGCTCCTAAACCGCTCCTGCCCATTGAAATCAATGGGACAGCGCGGCTATACCGCGGCTATAGCCGCGCTATACGAGGGGTTTTAACCCTTTTTCGGCCACCAGCGGGGGGGTTAAAACCGCACCGCTAGCGGCCGAATACCGCGGTAAAACAGCGCTAAATATAGCACGGCTATAGCCGATGCCCCCTACCGCCCCAGTGTGAAAGGGGCCTTAGGGCCAGCAAGGAAGTCTCAGCTGTGTACATATGAAATTACTGAGCAAGGTTGTGCCCATCCATGAACATTGGCCATGAAGTAGAAGTTTTTAGGTTAGCTGTCTGAGATTGTATCTGGGCTTATCTTCATATACAAATATTCTTCATTGAAGTGTATTGAGCACCTTATTTGGTAAAACATTTAAAGATATATATATGTAGATAGATAGATAGATAGATAGATAGATAGATAGATAGATAGATAGATAGATTTTTCTGGGCCTAATTAGTACATGTTTATAATTCAGGAAAAAACAATTTTATATACTTTTTTTACCTTCTTTTTATACAATTAGTAAAACTCCAGATTTTTACCACAAAACATGTTTAACAAAGCAACATATTAGCTGCATGGCAGGTCCTTTGCCCTAGTGATTGCATTTAAACATCTGATATGCATTGAATTTTAATAAGTACTGAGATAAAAATTGCTGGTCTTTGGCTCTAGGCTTCTTTAATTTAATCCATTGTGCATCATACTCTACTAAATTGCAAACTTCTTTTCTATATCTTATTTTCTCTGTTACTATTATTTGTGTGTAGACTATATACACTACTATAAAGAGCTATGGAATAGGATAGTACTATAGAGATAAAAGATGATAATAATATTGATTTTGTTTCTGTAGCAAATATCAGGTTTATAAGTCTTTTTCTCTCACACTGTCAAGTTGAAAGCAGTGGAAAATTAAATTGTGTTTTAATTATTTTTACAACGTGACAAAATAACGTAACAATTTTCAAGGCACATGGTAGGTTTTTTCACATCTGCGATGGATAGTGATCCAAAAAGTAATTAGTCATGGCTAAGTTTATTTCTAAATTGTCCCTGTTTCTTTTATGCATGTTCTAATCCTTCTTAAATTAGCACTGTATTTGCTCTTAGTATGGGTGTAAATACAGAAATACATAATTTTGCTCTAGACAAAAACACATCTATAGTTATACAATGTAAACATATATGTAGTAAATGTAATTTCAAACATTTTATAGTATTTTAATTCTTCCATTGAATGTACAAAGCATTTTTTAGGGGTACAAGGCCTCTCATACAAAATAATTATTAGGAACTATTCTATACAGGCTATAATAAACGGATTACTATATAGCCATGACTGTATCTTAAAGTGTATTGTAAACCCAAACAATGGATTTGTTTTTGCCCCCGTTTGGTTTGCTAAATACACCAGTGAAAGTATTTTACTATATATTTTGATGAGTGCAAAAAATACCTATTGATTTTGGAGATGAGGAAGGGGCAGGGGATAAGAAGAAGGCTTTTTTCCTTGTAATCCATATGAAATTAAGTAGGCAGGGCTGACAACACATGCTTAGGCATTCAGAGGTGTGTTGTCATGTAAAACAATAAGGCAGGAGCATACTATATCTTTGGCACATCAAGAGGTTTTTTTTCTGTACAGTTCTCTTACAGTATGTTTAAATGGGCAAAAAGTGGGGAAATGTGCATGTATTCCAGATATGTATTAAATATGTTTTTTTAGCTTACCTTGGCATATGCTCAGGGCCATTTGAAGGAATTTGGGGGCCCCAAGCAAAATGGACATGGATAACCCCCCCCCCACACGCATGCACGCAAAGCCTACAGGAATCATAGCATAGCGATACAGTCTAAGTTCACCAACACTTTATATAAATAAAAAAGGTTTACAGTGCAAATACTGCTGTTGCATATAATGTGCATAAAATTTGAACATTTTCAACAATTGAACATTTGCAAAAAAACACCACTGTACCATAAAATTAAATATACATTAAAAAAGTGCACAATAACTAAATCCAACATACTTAAAACACACACATGCACACTAATCTAACGATATCTAATGAGGAGAGCAAAAAAGAAAGATCTACAATAGCTTTACCATAGAAACAATTACCATAGCTTTCCATTTTCTTTCTTTACCATCCCATTTCCATCTTATTGCTTCTTTTTTGAATCAGGTAATATGTATTAAAGCTTTTTGCAAAAATTTACAAAGCAGAGAAAAAACTCTACAGCAGAATGTACTGTAGAGTCTTTTCTCTGCTTTGTAAATTTTTGCAAAAAGCTTTAATACATATTACCTGATTCAAAAAAGAAGCAATAAGATGGAAATGGGATGATAAAGAAAGAAGAAAATGGAAAGAAAGCTATGGTAATTGTTTTTATTATGGTCAGAAAGCTACCATATTTTTATTACTAAATGGGTCTTGATGACTGCCCCCCCCCACGTGTTCTTTTTAACCCCCCTCCCTGGCTACCACGTACCATGCAGCAGGAGATTCAATTTCCTGTTCCCGACCGGCCGGACTGAAAGAAGTGAGCACTCAGTGTGTGCACTTCCTGTCTGGTCGGGAACAGGAAATGGAATCTTCTGAGTCCTGTACCACGCGGACTGTAGGAGGAAGGAAGAGGAGCTCGGCCACGCTACAGGCTGCAGCTTACAGGAAACGGAGGCCAGCTTGGGGCCCCAAGCAATTGCTTGTTTTGCCTGTCCTGTCGCGACGGGCCTGCATATGCTTTAAAGAAAAATTACCATTTGTATGTTTAGCATATTAGAAAGTATTTCATTTTCTGCATCCTTTAAGAGTATTATTATCAACAATGTTTTTTAGGGAACACTGAAATTTTTTTAGGGTATTTACAACCATACACAGTGTATAAACCTGCCAATAAGATAATAATAAATATATAAAGTAAGCACATCAAACATCAAAAAATAATTTTGCAATAGAATTGCATTCAATATATACAGGAGTACATAAATAGTTCAAAATATACAAATATCTTAGCATATCATGTTACATCTAGCATAATACAACAAGGCCAAGTGATACACTATATATTCCAGTTCACATTCAGAGAAAATACATGGATGTTCATATTCAAAATAAGAATAACTCAATCATACAGCCACTTAAGATATGAATACATACAAAAGATTAGCACCTAGGTAGGGCGATGAGAAAATTACAGAGCCAAACCCCTGGTGAAAAGGGTGTGAAATAAAATATTTTTAGGGTGAAAGAACCCAATTTTACAATGACCTCCTACATGACGTACCCTCTTTCTACAGGCTCCCTAAATGAATAACTGCACCTTGCAGCTACTCCCCCTGGTTAGCTATCTGTGACATCTAGCCTGTCAATTGAAGACATGGTGATGATGCCATTATTGATGCCATATTCTGCTGTGCTCCCCAGTATGATTGGAAATATTGCCAACCAGCAAGTAATAGGATGGGTTAGAATGAAGGGCATCACCAGGCATTACTAAGTAAATTTAATTTAGGCAACCATGGAAAGCAGCAAAAGTAATGCTTAAAGGGAAAGCTTATTGGTAGATTTCCAAGAGGAAACTTTAGCAAGATGACTTGTAGTTCACAATCTGTAATGCAAGCCAAAGAATACAATTACTGTGAAATCGGAGCAAGTAGAAAGTAGGTAACTATTCATGGTGTGTGGAGAATAGGGCACTCTGGATAACAAGGAGACTTTAACAAACAGTATATGACTGACTCTTGAGATGTGAGCAATGCACCACAGCAGCACTTCAGAAGAGGGAAGCACACTCTATTGGAAAAACAAAGCAGAGAAGAAGGCGCTTCTAAGTGCAGTAATAAAACACTTTAATGACAAGGAAGGGTTAAAAAACACTTACAAGATGGTTGTGAAAAACAGGCATATCGATGTATCCATAGCATCCAGCTGTATGCCTCCTGGCAGTAAAGACAGCTGCAGGTGGAAGTTCCAGCCGACCAGCGGTGGTAAATACTGTGTCTCTGATCCAAGATGGAGGGCCGTGCTGTCAGGACCAGCATGTGATCCATACAACTGGAGGTGACATCAGAACCATCATAGTGTACCCAGACATTTCTTGGAACACCACCATAAATCCACCAAAGATTTAAGAGCATGGAATGCAGGTAACTGGAAGTGACGTCCAAGTGGGCAGTACATGTTTCGAAGCATGTCCAGTCACTCGTTCTTCAATGGAGTAATGCAAGGGGAAGGGGTTTATTTGAGAGTCAGGGGCGAGACGAGTGGGCAGGGGGTGGGTGGGACTGATAACAACTGCCATATCATTAGATGGCAGTATGCAATGGAATAAAATGTAGTTAAATACAGTAAAATAAAGTAAAAAAACTTGCTGCAGTAAAGGTAAAGATACACAAGACATAAACATGACTGGGACAGAACTGCAACAGTTAGAACATAGATACATTAAATTCCAATATTTAGACAGAGTGTAGACACTCATATGGCATGCAAGGTGTGCAGCATGGGACTACAAGTGTCAGCAACACCATAAATGGGGGAAATATGTATTGTATGTATAATGAAGGTAACTGGACAGATGAAATACTGATGGCAAGTTTCAGAAACATCACGAGTAAGGAAAACAATAAAAGTGCAATACAATATGGTCATAGCTGTGAGCATATGAACATAATATATCAGGGACAATGTAAGTGTGGTGGATGAGTTGATATATCCAGAAGGCTGCCCCTGCAGGAGGGCCTCCCTCCCTTTTATAATCACACATACACACAGGTACGTACGCAAAATCCATGGTGCCATTTGGCATAAGTGGGCATGCTTAGGGGTTGGTGCAGATGCAGTGGCATGATGCCACTTTATAAAACTATAATAGAGTATGAATTTCCAGCTCCTCGTTCAAGCCTCCAGGGGACAAAACATCCGAGGCATATGTCCAGTAGGTCTCCCTTTGGCAGAGCTTATGGAATCGCTCACCCAGAGTGAGGTCCAGAGGAGAGGCCTCAATGACCCAAACTTTTAAATCTTTGGTGGATTTATGGTGGTGTTCCAAGAAATGTCTGGGTACACTATGATGGTCCTAGCCTTTTAAAATGAAGTGGCGGTGTTCACCAAAGCGCTTGCGCGGTGTTTGAATTGTTCTACCCACATAAAGGAGACCACATGGGCAGGATAAGCAATAGATCACATGTTCCGAGGAACAGGTGTAAAATTCCCTAATGAGGTAGGTTTTACCCTTGGCAGGGAACTCCTTTTTCCCATGTTGGACAAAGCTGCAAGTTTGGCAGAGGCTTGCGGCATTGGTACATCCCAGTGATAGGCAGGAAGGTAGGTATGAAGTGGCCAGGTGGCTTGGGTTTATTTTTAAGTTTACTGGGGGCCAATTTGCTCTTAATGCTGTATGCCTTTCTGTAGGCAAACTTTGGTTTATCTGGTAACAGGGACTGGAGATGTTGGTCCTGTCTCAGAAGTGGCCAGCGTTTTCTGACAATGTGTTCCATCTGCTTATGTTGGGAGTGAAATTGGGTGACAAAGCGTATTTCGGAGGTATGAGGATCAGTGGAATGATGTGGTTTTGGGATATTGCCCTTGTATAAGTTGCAAGCAGTGTCAATGATGTCTATCGGGTATCCTTTCTCAAGGAATGTGGTTTTAAGGACCTCACTCTGGGCGTCGTAGTCTGAGGCTCTGGTGCAGTTGTTCTTCAGTCTGCATAACTGACTCTTTGGAATATTTTTTAGCCATTGTTGATGGTGGCAGCTGTCATATTGTAGGCTTGGTGTAATTCTTGGCATGAATCTGGTTGTCAATGTGGTACATCTCTAGGTCTAGGAAAGCAAGTTTATTTTGGTCGATGACCGAGGTGAAGGATTGTTGTTGTTGTAGAAGGTGAAAAATTCATTGACTTGTGTGGTACTACAACCCATGGCTGTTCCAGTTACTTGCAAAAAGAACCCTCCATCAAATTGGAAGTAATTACGGGTGAGGCAAAATGATAATGCTGCCATCGGTGAGTCGGAGACAGGATCCGCCGGCCCCAGATGTTTAGCATAGAGATTTCAGGCGGACCAGATGATCGTTCTGAGGCCGGGAGCGATGTTATGACGTCAAGCCTTGCCTCTGCATTCAAACAAACGGCATCGCCTCGGCTGGGTAGCCAAGTTCGTTTTTTTTTAATTTCAGACTTCCCAGCCCAGAGGTGAGATACGGGGTCTTATTGACCCCGTATCTCACTGTACAGAGGACCGATCATGCTATATTCCTATTACAAGGGATATTTACATTCCTTGGAATAGGAATAAAAGTGATCACATTTTTTTTTTTAAAAAGTAAATTTAACAATAATAAAAAAAAAATGTAAAGCGCCCCTGTCCCCTTGTGCTCACACGCAGATGTGAACGCATACGTAAGTCCTGCCCACATATGAAAATGGTGTTCAAACCACACATGTGAGGTATCGCTGCAAACATTAAAGCGGGAGCAATAATTCTAGCCCAAGACCTCCTCTGTAACTCAAAACATGTAACCAGTAAAAAAATTTTAAAGTGTCACCTATGGGGATTTTTAAGTACCGAAGTTTGGCGCCATTCCACGAGCGGGTGCAATTTTGACGTGTGACATGTTAGGTATCTATTTACGTGGCATAACTTCATCTTTCACATTATGCAAAATAGTGGGCTAACTTTACTGTTTTTTGTTTTTTTAAAGCACAAAACAGTTTTGTTTTTTTTTTAAAATGCGTTTGAAAAATTGCTACGCAAATACCGTGCAGATAAAAAGTTGCAATGACCGCCATTGTATTCTCTAGGGTCTTTGCTAAAAAAACATATATAACGTTTGGGGGTTCTATGTAGTTTTCTAGCAAAAAAATTATGATTTTTACATGTAGGACAGAAAGGTCAGAATTGGCCTGGGTGGCAAGTGGGTAAATATCATGCCTGGGGGTTCCCCTTAGTTTGCCTGTAAAGTAGCACATCTGTCTCATGTGTTTTACAGTCCCACAGCAAAATTACATTTCTAAAGAAAAAAATGTAATTTAAACTTGCTCGCAGCTGTAATGTATTGCCGGCTCCCGGTAATATAGATAATATGTGTGGGCGGCACAGTGGTGCAGTGGGTAGCACTCTCGCCTTGCAGTAAGAAGGGTTGCTGGTTCGAATCCCGACCACGACACTACCTGCCTGGAGTTTGCATGTTCTCCCTGTGTCTGCGTGGGTTTCCTCCGGGTACTCCGGTTTCCTCCCACACTCCAAAGACATGCTGGTAGGTTAATTGGATCCAGTCTAAACTGGCCCTAGTATAGGTATGAATGTGAGTTAGGGACCTTAGATTGTAAGCTCCTTGAGGGTATAGGGACTGATGTGAATGTATAATATATATATATATATGTAAAGCGCTGCGTAAATTGACGGCGCTATATAAGTACCTGAAATAAATAAATAAATAAATAAATAAAAGAAAAAAAACGGCGTAGTTCCCCCCCCAGTTCATATCAGGCCCTTCAGGTCTGGTATGGATTTTAAGGGGAACTCCGCACCAAAATTTTTTAAAATTTGGCGGAGGTCCCCCCCAAAATCCATACCAGACACTTATCTGAGCATGCAGCATGTAGGACAGGAATGGGGGGGTGAGCGAGTGTCCCCCCTCCTGAACCATACCAGGCCACATGCCCTCAACATGGGGAGGGTGCTTTGGGGTCCCATAACCGGATGACCCCGCCCCCTCTGATGGCACATGATGTCAGAAGGGGCAGGGTCACTCGGTTATGTCGGAACTTTTTTTTTCTATTTTTTGGGTCTGCCGTGATTGAAGAAGGATTGACATCGCGGGACACTTTTTTTTTTTTTGTTTAAATAAAGGAATTGTCAAAAACTGTCTCTTGTGGTTTTTACTTTTTGACACTTTTTTGGTGAATGGGTAGAGGTACAATGTACCCCATACCCATTCACATAGGGAGGGGCTGGGATCTGGGGCCCCCCTTGTTAAAGGGGGCTTCCAGATTCTGATAAGCCCCCCGTCCGCAGACCCCCACTGGAGATGTGGCTGGTGGCGTCTGCCAAGGTAGAACTGCTCTGCCTTGCCAGACACCACCAGCCACATCTCCAGCCACTTAATTTTGACGCTAACTTTAAGATCCATAAGGCACATCCAGGTATCTGGCTGATGGATACAACCATCTTTAACCCTTGATGTTCTGGATGGCTTCATAATTTTTGATATACACTCTCTATCAACCGGACCTGCATCAAGGGGAAAGTACTATTCTACCTCTCCTCTATAGTTATGGTCTATATAGAGTTATACCACTAAGTCATATAATAAGATCATCCCACAATATACGGACACCTGGCTGATGTCATTCACATTTTCTGTTGCTTGTGCGCTGCTCTGACGGACATAGCTTTCTTTTCATTTTTGAGTTATGTTCTTTGTCTTTACGGGTGGAGCATCGCATTTGGGATATAAGCTACAGATCTGGAACCCGCGAGCCCTCTGTCCCTGAAGAAGATCTGCATTTCGTTTTTCGAAACTCGTTTTTCGAAACTCGTTTTTCGAAGTTCTGTCTGACAAAGTTCTGGGCTTTTCCTTGCAGCTGGTTTCCATTTCCGCTCCCAATATTTGTGTTTGTTGCATATATCCCCATGTTCATGTTGCTATATATTATTAATATGTAATAGATTTTGAATATTTTTTACCATCAAACTGTTTGTGGCCCGGTTTAAAGTCCCAATCTGAGGAATTCATGTTTTGACTCTATGTATCAGGGATGTGGTCCACAATCAGTTTAAGCAATTAGTTGCGGTAGAGAGTCTCTTTAATCAGACATTTCTTAGAACACCACCATAAATCCACCAAAGATTTAAAATTTGGGTCATTGAGGCTGCTCCTTGGGGCCTCCCTCTGGCCAAGCGATTCCATAAGCTCTGCCAGAGGGAGACCTACTGGATATACGTCTTGGATGTTTTGTCCCCTGGCTCGAACCTGGGACCTCTTCTGTGTCCAGCATTGACTCTTCCCACTGAGCTATCTGGGATGCTAGACAGCTCCCTGCCTGATCTATTGGACAATCCTACCTGATCCATTGGACAACCCTGCCTTGTGTCTTGATTGGGGTTGAACCTTGAACTCCTTGCTCCTCCCATGAACGTCCTATATATAAGTCTTTTCTCTGCACTTCCTCTTTGGCAGGTTATTGTGCCTTCTCAGCCAGTACCTTTCTCTTGTCTTCCCTGCTGCCGTCTGTATTTTACTACCACTCGTGATTGACCCTTGGCTTGTTCCTTGACTACTCTACTACCCGATCCCAACCTGCAACTACTTATTACTGACCTTTTTGCTTGTTTACTGACCACGCTGCTGTTTGATCCTTATCTGCTCATCCACTACTGGACCCCAGCTTGCTCACACCCTTGTGGGGCAAACCAGAGGACTGCGACCTGGTACGAACATGCAGCTAAATCCATCTCCACCATCAGGAGCTCTGGTGAACACCGGTTAGTACTTAGACTGCGCACATCAGGTGAGCCTGTGTCATCTGCCAGGGTGATTGCCTGTGTACCTATCCTGCTGGTCGGTGGTAGTCCTGCAACTGCTATAGCAACTGGTCTTCAAGCCTGACGCCTGATCGTGACAGAATAACCTGGCCTAAAACATGGAGGCTGCTATAGCAAATGCTGTGGCTCCTTTCAGGCAGCAAATTGCTGAGCTGCAGGAGTTTGGTGTCACCTACCAAGAAAAATTTGCCGGACTGGAAAGTGTGGTGAAAGGGCAACACAAAGAGATCAGTGCTCTGCAAAAACAATTGCTGGACCTACGTTTCCTCACCTATCCAGGTTTAATGGAGATCGCCGCCATTACAGAGATTTTCTTAACCAGTGTCGTATATATTTCCAAATGCAACCCGCTGCATTCACTTCTGAAAAACAGAAGGTAATATTTGTTATCAACTTCCTGACTGGGGAAGCTCTAGCCTGGGCCTCCTCTTATATAGAACAAGACAGTGCCACGCTCATAGGGGTGTGCGCATGGGGTGTGATCTTCTTAAGATGCTACAAGAGACTGTATAGGGAGCTGCCTGTGAGACAGTTTTCCACTGAGCAGTCAGGGAGGCATGGAAGAGCCCCTTAGTGCTTTAAACTGTAATGTAATGTCACTGCTTGCAGATAGGAGCTTTCAAAACTTGGGGCTGATGTCGGGTGGGCGGGACCAAATAGCTAGCTTATCAAACACGCTCCGTGTATGTGGCTCTGCCCCCTTTCTATCAGCTATTAAACACCAGCCAATGATTGGGCTGCTTAAGAAAGGGGGCGGGGCCATATACACGTAGCGGCCCGCCCAGCCCCTATTCCTTCGGCTGGTGTCTGATAACTGATAGAAAGGGGCGGAGCCACACAGGGAGCGGCCCGCCCAGCCCCTATCCCGTTGGCTTGTGTTTGATAGGCTAGCTGTTCGGTCCCACCCACCCCCGACATCAGCTCCAGTTTCACGCACTGAGCGGCTCTTAGCTGACAGCTCAATGGGAAACTTCCCCTCTCCTAGATCAGTGCCAATCGGTGCCACCTATCAGTGCCACCTATCATTGCCAACCAATGCCACCTATCAGTGCTGCCAATCAGTGCCACCTGTCAGTGCCCATCAGTGCCCACCAGTGCCACCTGTCAGTGCTAATCAGTGCCCACCAGTGCCACATGTCAGTGCCCATCAGTGCCCACCAGTGCAACCTGTCAGTGCCAATCATTGCTCATCAATGCCACCTGTCAGTGCCAAACAGTGCCCACCAGTGCCCATCAGTGCCACCTGTCAGTGCCAGCCAATGCCACCTATCAGAGACAATCCATGCCACCTGTCAGTGCCAATCAGTGCTGCCAGTCAGTGTCAACCAATGCCAACCATCAGTGCCAATCAGTACCCAACAGTGCTTCCAATCAGTGCCACCTATCAGTGCTGCCTACCAGTGCCCATCAGTGCTGCCTATCAGTACCCATTAGTTTTGCCTAGCAGTGCCAATCAGTGCCCATCAGTGCTGCCAATGAGTGCCCATCAGTGCGGCCTATCAATGCCTCAGTGAAGCCTATTAGTGCCAACCAATGCCACCTATCAGTGCCAATCAGTGCTGCCTTTCAGTGCCAATCAGTGCCTCCAATCAGTGCTGCCTATCAGTGCTTCCAATCAGTGCCACCTATCAGTGCCCATCAGTGTTGCCTATCAGTGCCCATCAGTGCTGCCAATCAGTGTTGCCTAGCAGTGCCATCTATCAGTGACAATCAGTGCTGCCTATTGGTGCAGCCTATCAGTGCCCATCAGTGCTGCCTATCAATGCCCATCAGTGCCACATATCAGTGCCTATCAGTGCCGCTCATCAGTGCTGCCAATTAGTGCCACCCTGTCAGTGCTGCAATGCAGTGCCTATCAGTGCTGCCAACCAGTACCACCTATCAGTGCCCATCAGTGCTGCCAAACAGTGCTACCTATCAGTGCCCATGAGTGCTGCCAATCAGTGTTACCTATCAGTGCTGCCTATCAGTGCCTATGAGTGCTGCCTATCAGTGCTTCCAATCAGTGCCCATCAGTACACTGAGTGCAGGGATGGACAGTTAAACTCAGCAGCCAGGCACATTGTCTATGGGGGCCGGCCTGGTGGGGCACAACTGAAATCCGTCTGTTTATTAATGCCACATGCCGATCTTTAGTATAATACGTAATCACCACACTACTATTTCCAATAAACTACTGGAGGTAAATTTTAAAAGTGTCAGTAAAAGTCCTCCACTAAGCACTGTTATGTGTTTCCACACCACAAAAAAGTGCAGCATTAACTTACTAATCAATAACTTAACAATAATTGTGGAACCCTCTAATGTATGGACATCTTGAAAATAACCGTCAATATTACCACAATACTGGTGATATCTAACGTCACATATAATACACAATAAAATAAAAAAATAAATAAAAAATGAAACTTGGCAGGGTTGGTGGAAACCCCTCCTATGTGATTTCATATGTAATACACATCAAAATGAGAATAAGACATCTTTTTTTTTTTTTAACTTAGCAGGGATGGTGGAAACCCCTCTACAGATGTTTGCAATACAAATTAACTTCAATTGCAGCAACCGTTTAGTTGGGAGGTTTACACCATTATAGCACTTTGGAATTTTTATTTTTTAGATTGTTACACTTAATTTTATATGTTTTAGTTACTATTATAATGTGAATTTTTGCGCTTGAAGTTAATTTTCCACCACCCTTGCTCAGTCCATGTCTTTATGGATCTTGCTTTGTGCACTGGTGCGCAGTCATGTTAGAACAGGAAGGGGTCATCCCCAAACTGTTCCCACAACGTTGGGAGCATGAAATTATCCAAAATGTCTTGGTATGCTGATGTCTTAAGAGTTCCCTTCACTGGAATTAAGGGGCCAAGCCTAACCCCTGAAAAACAGCCCCACACCATAATCCCCCCTCCACCAAATGATTTGGACCAGTGCACAAAGCAAAGTCCATAAAAACATGGATAAGCGAGTTTGAGGTGGAGGAACTTGACTGGCCTTCACATTAAAGTGGAGACTGCGAGCCAGGCCTTCTCATCCAACATTAGTGCCTGGCCTCATAAATGCTCTTCTGGAAGAATGGTCAAACATTCCCATAGACACACTCCTAAACCTTGTGGACGGTCTTCCCAGAAGAGTTGAAGTTGTTATAGCTGCAAAGGGAGGGCCAACTCAATATTGAACCCTACAGACTAAGACTGGGATGCCATTAAAGTTCATGTGCATGTAAAGGCAGGCGTCCCAATACTTCTGGTAATACAGTGTATGTGTATATATATATATATATATATATATATATATATGCATGCATGTGTGTTTGAGCTTTGGGGTGCACACCTTAATGCAATAGGCTGCGCACGCCTATGGCCACACTGAATAATTTTCAAACTTTTGAGGCTGCGATGAATCAGGTTTTTGATGATCCCAATCGCTGTGCTACTGCTAAAGCAAAGTTGCATAGTTTACGGCTGGGTAAATGTTCTGTTGCTGAGTACATAGCTGAATTCAGATGTTGGATCACAGATACCACTTGGAACCCAGAAGTGCAAAAATGTCAGTACCGCCAAGGGCTTTCTGAACAGGTAAAAGATGAACTTGCCAGAGTGGAGGCCTTCATCCAACTATGTATCCCAATTAATCAAAGACTTATAGAAAGGAGGAAAGAGAGACTGGGAATGTCTGGAAGTAATGGTGGCATGCGTTTCTCTGCTAGTCAATTTGTTCAGAAGATTCCAAGAATTTCTTCAGATTCTGACACAGCTGAACCTATGCAGGTTGATGCAATTAAGAGATTCATTTCTACTCAGGAGAAAGAGAGAAGATGTTTGGAAAACCTGTGTTTATATTATGGGGTCTCTGGGCATTACGCAGTCAACTGTCCTAACAAGGTTAGAAGAACAATTGCGGTGACTGATGTGATCATGCCTGAATGAATAAACTCTATTACCCAGTTGATCTCCCCATTGATTCATGAAGAGAATAAAGTAAATTCTGTACTATCTCAATTTATCAGCCCATTAAACTCATCTGTGATGGTATTGAAATTCCTTGCTCTGCTATGCTGGACTCTGAGGGGGAACTTTATGAACATAGAATTTGCCCACAGTAATAATATCCAAACAAGAAATAAGTCTGCTCCTATTGATATGAAGACGGTCGATGGTCCACTCTTAACTTCAGGACCTGTTACCCATGAAACAGTCCCTTTGGTACTGCAATTTGAGGCTAACCATCATGAGACTATCAGTTTTCAGCTGATTATGTCACCCAAATCTCCTGTCATCCTGGGCATTCCTTGGTTTTCCACCCATAATCGCTCCATCAACTGGGAAGCACGGATTATAAACTTTACATCCCCCCCATTGCGAGGATTTCTGTAGAGAACCTTGTCAAACAAGTTCTTTGCCAGTCAAGGAATCACAGGTGGATGTTATTACTACACAGTCATATGACAACCTGCCTCCACAATATCATGAGTTCTGGGATGTCTGTGATAAGAAGAATGCTGATCAGTTACCTCCTCATCGCCCATATGATTGTCCCATTGAACTGCTCCCAGGGGCTGAAATAACTTTTGGTCACCTTTTCAATCTTTCAGAACTTGAATTAAAGGTTCTCAGGGAATGGATTGATGAGAATTTAGAGAAGGGCTTCATTAGACCCTCAACGTCTCCTGCAGGGGCAGCCTGTTCTTTGTTGCAATGAAAGATTCCACCTTGCGTCCATGCATTGACTACTGGGACCTGAATAAAATCACTATTAAAAACTGCTATCCACTTCCTTTAATCTCTGAAATGTTGAAAAGACTCCGCTCTGCCAAAGTCTTCACAAAACTAGACTTATGCATGCGTCAAGTAGACAAATGGAAAACCGTCTTTAGATCCAGATATGGCAATTTTGAGTCCCTGGTTATGCCTTTTGGCCTCTGCAACGCCCCTGCAACTTTCCAACATTTCATCAATGATGCTTTTTGAGATCTATTGGACCAGTTTGTGATTGCTTATCTGGATGATATTCTCATCTTTTCTAATAACCTGGAGGAACATCGTAAACATGTTTGCACTGTCTTTGAAAGGCTAAGGAAGAGCCAGCTTTATATTGAATTGGAGAAATGTGAGTTTGAAAGAACTCAGATGCAGTTCTTGGGATATATTATTTCTCCTAAATGAGTAAGCATGGATCCTGAGAAGATCAAAGTAGTGGTGGATTGGCCTGCCCCTAGAAATGTTAAAGAGACAACAATTTGTGGGTTTTGCTAACTTCTACAGAAAATTCATAAGAAACTTTTCTAAAGTAATAGCACCAATTACAGAGCTGATGCTCTTTGTGTGGTCAGCCGAGGCACAGGCTGCTTTTATTAAGCTAAAGACTCATTTCACTTCTGCACCAATATTGGTACATCTCGATCCTGAAGTTCCTTTTTATAGTGGAAGTGAATGCCTCAGACTCTGCTGTGGAAGCTATCCTTTCTCAGTGAAAAGGAGAAAAGATGCAGCTTCATCCTTGTGCGTATTTCTCTCGCTTAATGTCATCCGCCAAAAGAACTTATGACATCAGGAATAAGGAGTTACTGGCAATTAAGGAAGCCTTTTCTGAATGGAGGCACCTGCTGGAAGGGGCTAAGCATCCAGTAACTGTTCTCACTCATCATAAAAATTTAGAATTCCTTAGTTTTGCCAAGAGGATGTCTTCTAGACAAACACGTTGGTCACTTTTCTTTTCCAGGTTGAATTTTATCATCTCGTATCGACCTGGGTCAAGGAATGGTAAGGCCGATGCATTATCAAGGATGTTGACTGAACCATGTCTGGAAGACAACCCTTAATGTACTATCCTGCATCAAAAGAACTTCATAGGGGCCACGGGTTTCAAGACATTCTTGAGTCTCCTAAAGGAGGAGTATGAAAATGACCCTCTTCTCAATCATCCGCCTATGGATATTAACCTTGTGTACAAGAATGGCTTTTGGACTCATACACATAGTATCTATGTACCTGAATCTGCTTGGATTGAAGCCCTCAGGTTTGTTCATGACTCAAAACGTGCCGGGCATTTTGGGATTTCCAAAACAGAAGAGCACTTGTCACGTTCCTTTTGGTGGCCCAGCTATAAGAAAGATGTCAAACACTATGTGGCCTCATGCCTGACCTGTGCACGCAGTAAGACTCCCTGAGCTTCTCTTTTGGGGTTGCTCCAGCCACTCCCTGTTCCATCAAGACCATGGGGCTCAATTTATATGGGCTTTGTGGTATATTTACTTCACTCAAAAGAAATGACCACTATCTTGTTCGTTGTTGACTGTCTCACTAAGATGATTATACCTGTTAAGGGGGTACCTTCAGCTGAACAAACTGTTGAGTTAATGGTTCGTGAAGTATTTAAACTACATGTAATTTCTGACGATGTGGTGTCTGACAGAGGAGTACAGTTTACTTCAAAATTTTGGAAAAACTTTTGCTCAGCCTTAGGTGTAACAGTTAATCTGTTTTCAGCTTTTCATCCCCAGTCTAATGGTCAGACCGAGAGGACCAATCAAACCTTGGAGCAGTACCTTCAATGTTTTGTCAGTTATCTTCAGGATGACTGGGTTGATTATCTTTCTACAGCAGAGTTTGCATATAACAATTCTAAACATAGCTTCACTTCTTAAATCCTTTTTATTTAAACAACGGCTATCATCCAGTTTTTATTCCTGATCTCCTTATCTCAACTCCAATTCCTTCTGTTACCAACAGATTAACTACTCTGCAGGAGATTCAGGAGAAATTGATCGAAACTTTGAGGGAGGCTCAGGAATGTTACAAGAAGGCTGCTGATAGACATTGCAAATCACTTCCTACCTTTCGTGTGGATGACAAAGTTTGGTTATCAACCAAAAATTTGAAGATCCATGTTCCATCTGCAAAGCTGGGCCAGAAGTTTGTAGGGCCATTCAAAATTTCTGCTCAAATCAATCTGGTTACCTTTCGCTTAAAACTTCCTGACAGTATGAAAATTCACCCTGTTTTCCCATATCACTACTTAAAATATTTAATGAAAATCCCTTTTCTGGAAGAATTCTTCCACCTCCTCCACCTGTTGAGGTATAGGTTGAAGTAGAATTTGTGGTGGCGAAAATTCTTGATTCCAGGATCTTTAGAAACAAGCTGGTCCAATGGGAAGGTATCTGGTCCAATGGGAAGGATATGGGCCTGAAGAAAATTCATTCTACAGAGAAGGAGCTAACATCCTTCTCTGTAGGGTGGGTTACAAGGCATGGTGGTTGTAATACAAGCTGAAGTGATGGAGGCCAGACACTTTTTGAATGCAAAGAGATTTATTGTCTCTTGAACAAAAACTGTTGGAGAGAGGGTTAGGGCCAGGACACCGTTACGTAGATTCAATGACAGTTGCAATGGCAGACTCAGACTTCTATAGGTAGACAGCTATACAGTGGAAGGCCTCTAGCCGGACACCACTTCTGTATAGGTAGGACTGCTGTCTCCTATGGCAACAAATCTTGTAACAGTCACTAATGGTACTTGTATTTAACTATTGGTAACACAACTAGTTCTCCTCGCACTCTACAGTCTCTCACTGTAGGTCTTCACTCACCAAGCTCCCAGTCTCTCATTAGACTCTCAGACCCAATCACCACTGGATCCCCTGAACTCTTCCACTTCCAAAACTCAATATATTCTTCAGGCGTTACCAATACCGTCACAGATACTCCTCAAGCGTCACCCCTGCTGACCTGCTAGGTCCCTGGCTTGGCACTCACTGATGCTCCTCAAGCGTCACCTCTGCTGTCCTGCTGGGTCCCTGGCTTGGCACTGGCTGAAGTTTTCCCACTTCTTCACCGTCCCCAGCTGGTGAGAAGACTGCTCTGGTACTGGCTCCAGCTTACTCACAGTGGTCTCCGGTAACAAGGTGGATGGTCCCTTAGTGACGACAGCTTCCTCTCTACCTCCGACCACAACTGGTTCCATGGCCGGCTGAAAGGTTATGTCCCGTACACACAATCAGACATTCCGAAAACAAAATCCATGGATTTTTTCAGACGGATGTTGACTCAAACTTGTCTTGCATACATACGTTTGCACAAATCTTTTTGGAAATTCCGAACGTGCCGTTGTACGCGGTGACGTACAACGGCACTAGAAAAGGGAAGTTCAATGGCCAGTGCGCCACCCTTTGGGCTCCTTCTGCTAATCTCGTGTTAGTAGAAGTTTGGTAAGAGACGATTCGCGCTTTTCAGCCTCGTGCTTTTCCGATCGTTATTGCTCTTCAGTTTGCGTTTGTGGGTTGGTATCTGGTTTTCAGTGTGTGTAGTCATTTCGCATTTGTTTTTCAGTGCGTATTTTATAGTACGTATTTGATTTTGCAGTGCGTTCTTGTCCGCTCGTTTCTGATTTTCAGCTCGCTCTTCTCAGGCCTTTCTGTTTTTCATTGCTTTCTGTTAGTTCATTCTGACCAGCCGACCGTTTTTAAGCCATGAGGACCCTCACCCTGGACCAGAAGGTTTTTAACTACTGGCTGGCCAGAGCCAGAAGAGTGGTGGATAATGCTTTTGGGATAATGGCCAGCCGGTTGCGCCTATTCCTTACGGCAATCAACATGGCGGAATATAAACTTAACCATATAATCATTGCATGCTGCGTTCTCCACAACTCTTTAACCACTTGACAACTGGGCACTTAAACCCCCTTCCTAACCAGACCAATTTTCAGCTTTCGGTGCTCTCACATTTTGAATGACAATTACTCAGTCATGCAACACTGTACCCATATGAAATTTTCATCCTTTTGTTCACACAAATAGAGCTTTCTTTTGGTGGTATTTGATCACCTCTGGGTTTTTTATTTTCTGTGCTATAAATGAAAAAAGACCGAAAATTTTGTAAAAAAATGCATTTTTCTTCATTTGTATTATAAAATTTTGCAAATAAGTAATTTTTCTTTATGAATTTGGGCCAAAATTTATACTGCTACATATCGTTGGTAAAAATAACCCAAATTAGTGGATATTATTTAGTCTGTGTGAAAGTTATAGAGTCTACAAGCTATGGTATACAAAAAAGGATAAATGGCGCTAGAACATACAAACATGCATATAAAGAGTCCAAAGTAAATGTGAAAAAACATCCAGGGTGTGATAGTCAATAAAATTATATATATATAGAAAAATTGTATGTATATATAAATATAAAAAAAGTCACTGAAATTAAAGATCTGATAAAAAGCACCAGCGGCAGCTCACTTGAGAGTGGAAGCAGGCAACTCTGAAAAAACAATGTAAAAAACAGCAAGAAGCGCCAATCTAAGTGCAGTATCATGAAACTTTAATGAGATAATTATAAACGGACAAACAGCCAAATGGCTACTCACAAAGATGAAATAGGTTAAGGCAAGGACAAGTAATGGGTCCAGGGACGTCCTCCTCAGATGTGGGCAAAGTGCATGGTGCAGGTTCTCCTGGAAGCGCTGTCCACATTAGGATGTGCAAGTAGTCACCGGGGTCATCGCTGGGTGCTGGGCTGCAAAACGATGGAGGTGTCCGCAAAGACAACCAGCGTCTAAGTGGACATGGAGAGCCAGAGCCGTCGCAGTAGACAGGAACCGGAAGACAAGCGTGGAACTACAAGCTATGGTGCCAATCACTGAAAATTGATCACATCTGATCACACCTGATGTACTGAGGCCTATCTCATTTCTTGAGACCCTAACAAGCCAGGAATGTACAAATACCCACAAAATGACCCCTTTTTGGAAAGTAGACATTCCAAGGTATTTAGTAAGAGGCATGGTGAGTTTTTTGAAGTTGTTATTTTTTCACACAATTCTTTGCAAAATGAAGATTTTTTTTATTTATTTTTTTTCACACCAAATTGTCATCATAAGAGGTTATTTCTCTCACATGGCATGTACATTACACAAATGACACCCAAAATATATTCTGCTACTTCTCCTGAGTATGGGGATACCACATGTGTGAGACTTTTACACAACCTGGCCACATAAAGAGGCGCAACATTGAAGTAGCACATTCAGGCTTTCTAGGAGCATAAATTACACATCTAATCTATCAACCACCTATTACAATTTTGAAGGCCCTGGAGCACCAGGACAATGGAAACGCCCACAAAGTGACCCCATTTTGGAAAGCAAACACCCCAACGTATAATCTATGAGGCATAATGAGTCTTTTGAATGGTTCATTTTTTTCCAGAAGTTTTTGGAAAATGTGGAAAAAAAATGAAAACGCATTTTTTTACACAAAGTTGTCCATTTCTAAGATATTTCCGACACATAGCATGTACATAGCAAAAATGACACCCCAAAATATATTCTGCTACTCCTCCCAAGTATGGCAATACCACATGTGTGAGACTTTTACACAACCTGGCCACATACAGAGGCGCAACATTGAAGTAGCACATTCAGGCGTTCTAGGAGCATAAATTACACATCTAATCTCTCAACCACCTATTACACTTTTAAAGGCCCTGGAGCACCAGGACAATGGAAACGCCCACAAAGTGACCCCATTTTGGAAAGCAAACATCCCAACGTATAATCTATGAGGCATAATGAGTCTTTTGAATGGTTCATTTTTTTCCAGAAGTTTTTGGAAAATGTGGAAAAAAATGAAAATGTATATTTTTTTACACAAAGTTGTCCATCTCTAAGATATTTCCAACACGTAGCATGTACATAGCAAAAATGACACCCCAAAATATATTCTGCTACTCCTCCTGAGTATGGCGATACCACATGTGTGAAACTTTTACACAGCCTGGCCACATACAGAGGCCCAACATTGAAGTAGCACATTCAGGCGTTCTAGGAGCATAAATTACACATCTAATTTCCTTACAATCTATCACATTTTTGAAGGCCCTTCGTATTTCTAACACATAGCATGAACATACCAAGAATTACACCCTAAAATACATTATGCTGAGCAAAGGGTAAACAAAAGATTACCTGCGGTTTTAGTAGTGCAGTTGTCCACAGGAGGAGAGCCCTGATCCAGGCAGCAGGCAGGGAAGTGGTCAGCCACAGTGAATGGAATAGTCCAGGCAGCAGGCAAGAATATTGTCCATAGTACAGGCAGGGATACTGTCCTTATACAGTCCAGGGTCAGTGCAAGTAGAGACATTGCCAGCAGTGCCAAAATATTGGTCCTGGTAGTAAGCAGGAACATGGACCAAGTAGCAGGCCAGGAAAGAATGGGGACAGGGGTAGAGGCTTCTCCCACCCAAATCTCTTTGAAGCCTCCGAGTCTCCAGACCCTAAATCTGGGAATGAGAAAACTAAAAAATTAGATTTCTTCATCCAGAAAAACATTTCTGGAGCCCCTCACATATGTGAGACCCCTGTGTTCCCTTAGCATAGCAGGGTAAATGATCAGTCCAAGAGGCAGGCAAAAAACGTGGTCAAACAGTCCAGGGTCAGTTCCAGAGCAGGCAGAGGTAGGTACAATTTAGCGTTAGGCAGAAGTTTGGTTGTATAACAGGCCAGGGTCAGTTCCGGAGAAGGCAGAGGTATGTTTATCGTTAGGCAGAAGCTTGGTCGTATAACAGGCCAGGGTCAGTTCCGGAGAAGGCAGAGGTAGGTACAGTTTTAGTGTTAGGCAGAAGCTTGGTCGTATAACAGGCCAGGGTCGGTTCCAGATAAGGCTGAGGTAAGTCAGGTTCAGTGCAGTGGCATAAGGGGTGTGGAGGAAAATTACAGGAAATGAGAATTACATTTACCATACTTCCCTAATAATGTAGAGAAGTATGGTAACGGCGCAAACATTCACCTATACAGAGGCCTAGTTGGGAAGGACAATCAGGACAATAATACGTGGTATCTCTTCTAATTCCTCTTCTGGAGCACACCCGGCATTTCTTCTGACGTCTGTGGCCTGTTTCACGGGGGGGATTTTGTCAGGAAAGTGGCGTTCGTGGAGTCTGCTCACGGAATCAGAGCGAATATTTTCTGGTGGGCTTTCAGGGTACAAAAGGGCGGAGATTACTTGTTCCTGGTATTGCAGATAGGATACGGGGGTCTCAGTAGATTTTTTGTAAATAACATAAGTGTTATACATGGCCAAACTGAAAAAATAAATGGACACTTTTTTATACCAATGACGGGATTTTCTTGTGGGAAGGTAGGGTTCAATCATCTGATCGTTGAAGTCCACTCCCCCCATAAACAAATTATAATCATAAATACAAGCAGGTTTCTGGACTGGGCCGTTTCTTCTTGGGACTTCCACGTAGGTGTCATTATGGATTGTCGTGAGCATGTGGACGTTTCGTCTGTCCCTCCATTTGACAGCCAATAGCTCCTGGTTCCGCAAAGACACCGTATCCCCTCGGCGTAGCCTTTCATTGACCAGTTTTTGTGGGAAGCCTTTTCTATTGGTTCTTACGGTACCACATGCTGGGGCGTCCCTCCGGTGATGTTTGCGGAAGAGGGGCAAGCTAGTATAAAAATTATCCACATAAAGGTGGTACCCCTTTCCAAAGAGTGGATAAACAAGCTCCCAGACAACTTTGCCGCTGGTTCCAATATATTCTGGACATTCAGGGGGATGCAGTTGGGTGTCCTTCCCTTCGTACACCCGGAAGGCGTAAATGTACCCCGTGGCTCGGTCGCAAAGTTTATACATTTTAACCCCATATCGGCCCTTTTGCTGGGGATAAACTGTTTGATGCCAAGCCTGCCTGTAAATTTTACAAGGGACTCATCAACAGAAATATTCTGGTCGGGGGTATATAGCTGTGGAAATTTTTCAGAGAAATAATTCAGGAGTGGCCGAATTTTGAATAATTTGTCAAAGGCTGGGTCATTTCGGGGAGGGCACTGGGTGTTGTCATTGTAGTGGAGGAAGCGCAAAATCATAAGGTATCTTGATCTTGGCATTATCAAAGAGAAGAGTGGCATGTGGTGGACGGGGTTAGTTGACCAATATGAGTACATTTCGTTTTTTTTTTTTGTGAGACCCATTGTAAAAGTTAGGCCTAAGAGAATTTTAAATTCCGCTATGGTAAGCTCTCTCCACTCAAAGGGATGGGCATAACTAGAGCCAGGGTTGCTTACTATGTACTGCTGTGCGTAAAGGTTGCACTGGGCCACAATGGACGATAGTAAGTCTTCGGTGAAAAGCAAATAAAAAAATCAAGCATGACAAAATTATCGGTGTTCACCTGGACACCTGGCTGGGCGGTAAAAGGGGGGATATTTGCTGCTCCAGAAGTGGGGGAAGCCACAGGGGGTTTTGAAGGGCATAGGGTAGTCTGGCATGGCCTCTATCCCTTTGGGGCTGAGATGACACCCTACTGGTGCCTGGCCTTTGTTACAGTGGCTCTTCGCTTGAGGTGGACGGCACTGCCCTGGAGGTGGACGGCACTGCCCTGGAGGTGGACAACACTGCCCTCGAGGTGGACGGCACTGCTCTCAAGGTGGTAGTAGGCTGCTGCTCCATGCCAGAACGCCTTCTTTTCACGGGCACACGTTCCTCTTCTGATTCTGTATCGGACCCGCTGCTTGTCACAGGTTCATAGGCCGAATCCGAATTGGACAGAGAATCAGAGAGCTCCCCGCTGCTCTCATCGGTCATGCTGAGACGCTGGTAGGCCTCCTCGGCCGTAAATAGTTTTTTTGCCATACTGGTAGCTGGTGAGGTTGATGTGGCGCAGATGAGCACTGATGGGCACAGGTGGCACTGGTGTGGCTCTGGCTGCACTGGTGTGGCTCTGGCTGCACTGGTGTGGCTCTGGCTGCATTGATGTTGCCCTGGTGGGCACAGGTGGCACTGGTGGGCACAGGCGGCACAGGTGGCACTGATGTGGCACTGATGGGCACAGGTGGCACTGATGGACACAGGTGGTACTGGTTGGGCATAGGTGGCACTGGTGAGCACTGTAGTGGCACTGGTGTGGCTCTGGTTGCACTGGTGTGGCTCTGGTGGGCTCAGGCGGCACTGGTGGGCTCAGGCGGCACTGGTGGGCACAGGCGGCACTGATGTGGTACTGCAGTGGCGCAGATGAGCACAGGTGGCACTGATGGGCAGAGGTGGCACTGGTGTGCACTGGTGGCACTGGTGTGGCTCTGGTGGCACAGAGGTGGCACAGGTGGTACAGATGTGGCACAGATGGCACTTGTGGCACAGATGACACTGTCGTGGCACTGTTGGGCACTGCTGCGGCACTGTTGGGCACTGATATAAGATAAAACACTCACAGTTTGGCACCAAAAAACTCTCCTCTCCTCTCACGCTGCATCGGTGTGAGGAGAGGAGAGTGATGAACTTGTCATGACCCTGCAGCACAGCCTTTGTTGACATTTGTGATCGCTGTCATTGGCCCTTTACCGCGATCCGTGTTGCGCCGGGTCCCATGAACCCGGCGAACACGGATGTTCCCATGTGCGCGCCGGGGACTGTTTCTCTGGGAGGACGTCATAGTACGCCCTCATAGAGTTATCCAACCGCCCTGCAGCCGTCATTCGGCTATGGGCCGGTTGGTAAGTGGTTAAGGAGAAATTCAATGAATTATGTGGCCTCAGCTGGGCCTGAGGCCTGACTTCAAGAAGAAACCCTGATGGCGCTTGAAGTTGGCTGTCCTGGCTTGCCCCCCCAAAGCGCACACGAAGTAAGACAGAAGTATGTTGAGTACTTTGCGGGTAGAGGGGCCATTGATATGCCAGAAAATGTTTAAGAAACATTTTCAAAATACATTTTTTAGTTAAACTGAAATAAGATTTACTTAGATTTACTGCGTGTATTTCTTTTAGCTGTCTCCTAGGTTCTCCAATGGGCTTTTCTTTTTGGACATTTTCTTCAATAGCGCAAATGTAATTTATTTGATACATGAGGTAACAATCTATTCTTCAGCAAACTATTAAAGCACTCTGGGAGTTATTTATTAAAGGAAAATTCACTTTGCACTCCAAGTGCACTGCAAAAGTGCACATGAAACTGCACTGAAAGTGCACTTGTAGTGCAAAGTGTATTTACCTTTAGTAAATAACCCCCATTTCAGTGTAAACACCAACTTAGTCTAAAAAATGATATTGAGCCTTGAAAGAAGAAGCCACACATAGTTGAGTAGAAAACTTTTTACTCTGTGCACATTCACATGTGAGTTAGAAAAGGGTTTTTGAACAAACCAACATATTTTAGTAATAACATTTTTTTTTTTGGACAGTACTAATAGCCTTTTTTGTGTTAAAACAGGAATGTTTAAAACCATAAAACAATACCCATCTCAGGAACTTACAAAGTTCAACTTTGACAAAGTGAAGGCAATATCAGACATTAGTATTCCAAACTGTGTTGATATTGCGTTCATCAGATGGGGTGATGTCACCCCTGTGAAAACCAAATTTTGAAGATGCACACAAATTGACAGTCAAAATGGGTATTTCCCTCCTGATCCCATGCCTGATGTCAACATGTGCTAGCTCCCATCATGGGGGATCAATGGACGTGTTTCGGGGGTGCAACCCCTTCCTCTCATCTACTTTAGTTGCAAGGAAGGGGTTTCACCCCCAAAATGCGTACCTTGATATCCTGTGATGGCAGATAGCACATGTTGACACACAGTGTGCATCTTCAAAATTTGGCTTTCAAAATTTTGGAGAAAAGTTAGAAAAATAGAAAGAATTTGCTAAATATTGGTGTGTTTTCGATTCTGCCTAAAACATCAATGATGTTTTTGAGTCTTTTTTCAGCATCATTGATGTCTTCCTTGATCTTCTGTAAATCCCGATTGCACACCATGATCTCCCCGATGAGGACTTGTGTACTTGTGAAATGTGTTTCTTTTTCAACAACATCCATATTACCTAAAAAAACAAAAACAAAAAAAACCCACCATGTATTATAAATATGCAGCATCCATCTATTACCTGGAGCTGTGGTCTCAGACACCCACCTATTGTGGTCACTATTTCGCCTACTTCATAAACCTCTCCTTCTTCCACATCCTCTGGTTGTTGTTTTTGGATTTCCCCTTCTTTAGGAGGTTGGGGGTCCCTGATGACCTCAGACGTCCCAAGTCTTTTCTCCCCTATGTGAATAAAATAAAGGTATACTTATTAACACAAAGATGAAAGCTGACATGTTTTTTCCCTTTACAAAGCTGGAATACTTACCTTTTTTGTTAAAGTATCACACATGTAGAGACCCCTAGTATCCACTGGAGCACCTGTGTGGGACACCCTAAAAAGTTTGTTCTGGTGTCCCACACTAGTGCTCCTGCATCCAGATGCGTAAACAGCTGCTGAGTGTCCTCTCCTTTACACTGAATCAAGTTTGCATTTCATTCTAGTTACAAACCCTTCTAGACAACAATGTACTAAACTTCTTTTAAGACAAATAGGCATGACCAAATGTAGTTAACCTGCATCTGCAAAAAACATTGTATTAGTGTGCGAACGAACTATGTTTACTACGAACGATTACTGTGCCCACGAACCTGAAACTTGCCATTTTAAACTGTACAACAGTAAAGAAAAGCACATGGAGCAGCACGAACGTAAGAAGAAGAATAGGAACACACAACAAAATACTTACTTTTTTGCAGCACTCTCTTGATTCTTCTGTACTGATCCTGCTCCCTCAATTTCAGGTCTGACCATCGTTTCCTCAGTTGATCCTTGGATCGCCATACCCCAAAATTCTTCAGCAGACTTTTCACAACTTTAGTCATGATCTTGGCCTTTCTCACATTTGGGTTTGGGTACGGTCCATGCTTCCCGTCATAGTCGGGCCTCTTTAAGATGTCCACCGTCTCCTCCATCTCTATAAAGGCCATATTTGAGGCCTTAAATATCCCCTGGGATCGGGACGTTTGTGGCTGCAGGCTTTTGTCGTTGCTGCTGCTGTCTTTATGCACCTGTTGTCTCTCCGCCATGTGCTCTCCCACTGCGCCGAAAGACAAGGGGCAGGGAATATACTAGAAAGAATGTCTGGGGCAAGCGGAGTTTCACGCATGTGCAGTGTATATAAAGCATAACACGCATGTGTTGTATGTACGATCTGTGAGCGGAGGAAGGAGTAGCGGAATCGCCGATTGTTCTAACGAAGGTACATTTTTAACTTGGTGCATCAGTTTCCTATACTGCTTCTAGATTGAGGCCTATATTGGGACAAGATTAGGAGAGTTTATCCTGACATTAGGGTTTGTCTTGTGTTGTGTCTTGCAGAGAAAATGGATCTATTCAATAATGAGGACTTTATCCCCATATTCATTAATATGTACAGGGAGCTGCCCTGTCTGTGGCAGGTAAACCACCTCTTTTTTAACAATAAACCAAAGAGGAAGGCAGCGCTGGATCAATTGCTGGAATTTGTGAAGCCGGGGATCCCCACGGCAGACATCCCCTATTTGAAGGCCCTTATTGTTGGCATGAGGAGCACTTATAATAGGGAGTGCAAGAAGGTCCAGGATTCCCAGAGATCAGGAGCTGCAGCAGATGACATTTATGTACCCAGGCTGTGGTACTATGACAGACTGCTTTTTCTGGCAGGCCAGACTGAACCCAGGCAAGCACTCTCCAATCTTTCTTCAAGGCTTCCTTCCACCTCAGTTGAGGCTTTCGACGTCCAACCTGGGCCTTCCAGCCAGGTTGGAGGAGCCCAGCTTGAGCCAGGTATAGCATTGTTCAACATATTTCTAGTCAAATAATTAATGATGTTAACTAGATGTTGTTATTGATCAGTAATTTCTGATTTTACAAAGCGTTTTACATATCAATAGACAGTAGTAGCCACAAATGATTAGGACAAGAGTGAAAAATGCTGGGGTCAGAATGATAGTCTTTTCTATTTATTAACATTCAATTTGCAACAGTCATGAGCTGAAAATTGTGTGTGATTGATGAACCAAAAACTAAAACTATGTCCCTTTTTCATACACAGGAAAGTCTCAGCCAGGAGGAGGCCGTGGAAAGTGGCAGCCAGGAGGTGGCGGGGGTAAGCGGCAGCCAGGAGGTGGCCGGGCCCAATAGCCTGCCCGAATCCCAGGTCCCTCCCCTCCGCCTTCCACAAAAAAGTCCCAGGAAGAGGAGTAACCTGGAGGAGGCAGCACTTGGCCTATTTCAGAAGGCTACTGCGGCCCTCAGAACCCCCCCAATAATCAAGAGGAGTATGCCTACATGGCAGCCTGCAAAATGCAGGAAATGGAGGAAGGCCAACGCCTCTTATGTAAGGAAGTTATGTTACAAGCCCTAAATAAGGGGTGGAGGGGCTAACTCACAAGCCAAAGCCACGTTTGTGAGTTCAACCATGGTCCTCCTCCTCCACCTGCTGCCACAACTACAACACCAGAGCCACAGCCTGGAAGCAAGCGTGTAAGGAAGACAAGAGAGTGATGGCCTGGGTTCAGTCTGGTCTGACAAAAGATGCAGGCTGTTGTAAGACCAAAGCCTGGGGACAGATATGTCATCTGCTGCTGTTCCTGATCTCTTGTAGTCCTGGACCGGATTGTGCTCACTATTATAAGGACCCCTCAGGCCACCAATTTTGACTGTAAAATAATTGATGTGTGCCCTGGGGTACAGAGGCTTCGCAAATTTCACGTTTCTCCAGCGTTGCCTTCCTCTTTATCTTGTTATGACCCTTAATAATTGGCTATTTATTAGACATGTGCAGGATGAAAAAATTTGTTTAGTTTAGTTTAGTTTCGATTCGTTATTTAACTTAATTCGTTTAGTTAAATTTGTTGCATTCATTACATTCGTTTTCGGAATTCGTTTCGTTTCGTATTCGAATTCGAAAAAATTCGACCGCATTCGAAAAAATTCGACCGCATTCGAAAAAAACTATCAAATTCGAAAAAATTCTACCACATTTGAAAAAAACTATCAAATTCGAAAAAATTCTACCACATTCGAAAAAAACTATCAAATTCGAAAAAATTCTACCACATTCGAAAAAAAACTGTCAAATTCGAAAAAATTCTACCACATTCGAAAAAAACTATCAAATTCGAAAAAATTCTACCACATTCGAAAAAAACTATCAAATTCGAAAAAATTCTACCACATTCGAAAAAAACTGTCAAATTCGAAAAAATTCTACCACATTCGAAAAAAACTGTCAAATTCGAAAAAAATTCTACCACATTCGAAAAAAACTATCAAATTCAAAAAAAATGTTACTACATTTGAAAAAAATATTAAATTCGAAAAAATTCTACCACATTCGAAAAAAACTGTCAAATTCGAAAAATTTCTACCACATTCGAAAAAAACTATAAAATTCAAAAAAACAATAACTGAATTTGAAAAAGTAAACTATATATAACCATTTTGCGAAATTTGAAATTCGTATAGAATGAAATCGAATTCCAATAGAAAAGATTAGGATAGAATAGAAAGTATAAAAGAATAGCATAGAAAAACAATAGATCAGAATAGAAAAAAATATAATATATTATATTCTAAGCTTTTCTATTTGAATTCGAATTCATTCTGTACCAAATTCCAATTTTGGAAGATGGTTAAATATATATATTATATTTTTTTTCTATTCTGTTCCATTGTTTTTCTATGCTATTCTTTTCTATTCTATTCTAAACTTTTCTATTCGAATTTGAATTAATTCTATGCGAAATTCGAATTTCGGAAGATGGCTTCTAAAATTAGAATTTCGTATAGAATTAATTCGAATTTGAATAGAAAAGATTAGAATAGAAATAGAATAGACTAGAAAAAAAATAGAACAGAAGAGAATAAAATATAATATATATATTTTTTTTCTATTCTGTTTCATTGTTTTTCTATGCTATTCTTTTTTATTCTATTCTAAACATTTCTATTCGAATTTGAATTCATTCTATACGAAATTCGAATTTCGGAAGATGGCTTCTGAAATTCGAATTTCGTATAGAATGAATTTGAATTTGAATAGAAAAGAATAGACTAGAAAAACAATAGAACAGAACAGAATAAAATATAATATATATATTATATCTTATTCTATTCTGTTCTATTGTTTTTCTAGTCTATTCTTTCTACTCTATTTTAATCTTTTCTATTCAAATTAATTTTATACGAAATTCGAATTTTGGAAGATGGTTTTATATATATATATATATATATATATATATATATATATATATATATATATATATAATATGTATAAATTTCTATTCTGTTCTATTGTTTTTCTATTATTTTCTATTATATTCTGATCTTTTCTATTTGAATTCAAATTCATTCTATACAAAATTCGAATTTCAGAAAATAGTTATATAGAAAAAGAATGAAATCAAATTCTAATAGAAAAGAATAGAATAGAAAAACAATAGAACAGAATAGAAAGAAATATTTTATATATATATAAAAATAAATAAAACCATCTTCCGAAATTGGAATTTGTTACAGAATGAATTCGAATAGAAAAGATTAGAATAGAATATTTTATATTTTTTTCTATTCTGTTCTATTGTTTTTCTATGCTATTCTTTTATATTATTTTCTATTCTAATCTTTTCTATTTGAATTCATTCTGTACCAAATTCCAATTTCGGAAGATGTGTGTGTGTATATATATATATATATATATATATATTTTTTTTTTTTTTTCTATTCTGTTCTATTGTTTTTCTGTTCTAGTCTTTTCTATTAGAATTCGATTTCATTCTATTTCATTCTGTTTCTGTATAACCATTTTCGGAAATTCAAATTTCGTATAGAATGATTTCGCATTTAAATAGAAAAGATTAGAATAAAATAGAAAAGAATAGAAAAGAATAGAAAAACAATAGACCAGCATAGAAAAAAAATAAAAATAAAAAAAATATATATAAATATATATACCGTATTTATCGGCATATAACACGCACTTTTTTCCCCTTAAAATCAGGGGAAAATCATGGGTGCGTGTTATACGCCGATCCCTTGCGATCCTGAGCTGACGGATCTTCAAAATCGCCGACCGCGATTTGAAAATGGCGCCGAAATACACAGAGCCGGTCCTCGGCTCTTCTCGGCCACTTTCGGCTTCACTCGAGTGCCGCCCGAACCTAGCCGAGTGTACTCGGCTAGGTTCGGATAGCTCCGCTCACAGTCACGACCATCCTGGGTGGGACTACGAGTGGAGCCGAAAGTGAACGAGAGCCTCCGAGAAGAGCCGAGGACCGGCTCTGTGTATTTTGGCGCTGGCGGCACCATTTTCAAATCGCGGTCGGCGATTTTGAAGCTCAGGATCGCAGGGGATCACAGGATTTTCAAACTGCGAGCTGCAAGGCTGCACTGGGGCAAGGCTGCACTGGGGCAAGGCTGCACTGGGGCAAGGCTGCACTGGGATAAGGCTGCAATGGACACTGGGAAGGCTGCACTGACAAGGCTGCACTGACATTGCTGCACTGGGGCAAGGCTGCACTGAGAAGGCTGCAATGATGGGCATTTAAATGTAAGTTTTTTTCCCTTAAACTTCCCTCCTATAAGTTTTTTTTTCCTTAAAATTCCCTCCTAAACTTGGGGTGCGTGTTATACGCCAGTGCGTGTTATACGCCGATAAATACGGTAATTTTTTTGTATTATTCTCTTCTATTTTTTTTTATGCTTTTCTTTTCTATTATTTTATATTCTATAATAGTCTTTTCAATTCAAATTCATTCTATACGAAATTCGAATTTCGGAACATGGCTTCTGAAGTTTGAATTTCTTATAGAATGAATTCGAATTAGAACAGAAAATAATAGAAAAGAATAGACTAGAAAAACAATAGAACAGAATAGAAGAAAATATAATATATATATATATTATATATTATATTTTCTTCTATTCTGTTCTATTGTTTTTCTAGTCTATTCTTTTCTATTATTTTCTATTCTATTCTAATCTTTTATATTCAAATTTGATTTCGGTCTATATGAAATTCGAATTTTGGAAGATGTTATATATATATATATATATATATATATATATATATATATATATATATATATATAATTTTCTATTCTGTTTCATTGTTTTTCTATGCTATTCATTTCTATTCTATTCTAAACTTTTCTATTCAAATTTGAATTCATTCTATACGAAATTCGAATTTCGGAAGATGGCTTCTGAAAGTGGAATTTCGTATAGAATGAATTCGAATTTGAATAGAAAAGATTAGAATAGAAAATATAATAGACTAGACAAACAATAGAACAGAATAAAATATAATATATATAATTTTTTGTATTCTGTTCTATTGTTTTTCTAGTCTTTTCTCTTCTACTCTGTTCTAATCTTTTCTATTCAAATTCGAATTCATTTTATAAGAAATTCAAATTTCGGAAGATGGTTTATATATATATATATATATATATATATATATATATTATACATATACACACACACACACACATATATATATATATATATATATATATATATATATATTATACATATACACATATATATATATATATATATATATATATATATATATATATATATATAACCATCTTCCGAAATTTGAATTTCTTATAATATGAATTTGAATTTGAATAGAAAAGATTAGAATAGAGTAGAAGAGAAAAGACTAGAAAAACAATAGAACAGAATAGAATAAATTATATATATTATATTTTATTCTGTTCTGTTCTATTGTTTGTCTAGTCTATTATTTTCTATTCTAATCTTTTCTATTCAAATTCGAATTCATTCTATACGAAATTCCACTTTCAGAAGCCATCTTCCGAAATTCGAATTTCGTATAGAATGAATTCAAATTCGAATAGAAAAGTTTAGAATAGAATAGAAAAGAATAGCATAGAAAAATAATGAAACAGAATAGAAAATTATATATATATATACCGTATTTATCGGCCTATAACACGCACTTTTTTCCCCTGAAAATCAGGGGAAAATCGTGGGTGCGTGTTATAGGCCGATCCCCGCCGATTTCTGTGTCATCGGAGCGATCGCGGCAATTGCCGCGGTCGCCGCCGACATACACAGCCGTGGGTAGATTCAAAAATGGCGCCGAGACTGCAGGGAGCCGAGATACACATACTCGAGTGTTCTCGGCTTTTTCCGGCGCCGCCGTCACGCCCAGTCCCGCCCCTGGACCTGTGTTATGTCCATCATAGGGCGGGACTGGGCGTGACTGTGAGCGGCGCCGAAAAAAGCCGAGAACACTCGGGTATGTGTATCTCGGCTCTTGTCGGATCCGAGATACACATACCCGAGTGTTCTCGGCTTTTTTCGGCGCCGCTCACAGTCACGCCCAGTCCCGCCCTATGATGGACATAACACAGGTCCAGGGGCGGGACTGGGCGTGACGGCGGCGCCGGAAAAAGCCGAGAACACTCGAGTATGTGTATCTCGGCTCCCTGCAGTCTCGGCGCCATTTTTTGAATCTACACCGAGTGCACAAAGCTGCACTGACATGGCTGGACTGGGGCAGACCTGCACTAACGAAGCTGCACTGGGGCAAGGCTGCACTGAGGCAAGGCTGCACTGGGGCAAAGCTTCACTGACAAGGCTGCACTGGGGCAAAGCTTCACTGACAAGGCTGCACTGGGGCAAAGCTGCACTGACAAGGCTGCACTGGGGCAAAGCTGCACTGACAAGGCTGCACTGACAAAGCTGCACTGACACTGAAAAGGCTGCAGATGGACAGATAAGGCTGCATTGATGGGCATTTTAATGTAAGTTTTTTTTTCCTTAAACTTCCCTCCTAAAAATTTTTTTTCCTTAAAATTCTCTCCTAAACTTGGGGTGCGTGTTATACGCCGGCGCGTGTTATACGCCGATAAATACGGTATATATATATATATATATATATATATATATATATATATATAACATCTTCCAAAATTCGAATTTCATATAGACCGAAATCAAATTTGAATGTAAAAGATTAGAATAGAATAGAAAATAATAGAAAAGAATAGACTAGAAAAACAATAGAACAGAATAGAAGAAAATATAATATATATATATTATATTTTCTTCTATTCTGTTCTATTGTTTTTCTAGTCTATACTTTTCTATTATTTTCTGTTCTAATCTTTTCTATTCAAATTCGAATTCATTCTATACGAAATTCAAACTTCAGAAGCCATGTTCCGAAATTCGAATTTCGTATAGAATGAATTTGAATTTGAATTGAAAATACTATTATAGAATATAAAATAATAGAAAAGAAAAGCATAAAAAAACATATGTATATATATATATATATATATATATATATATATATATATATATATATATATATATATATATAACATATTCTATTGCTTTATTATTTTATATTCTACCTTATTGTTTTTTTTAGAAAAACGTTTTCTATTTTTTTTTAATTTGATTATGTTTTCGAATTCGATTCAAATTCGTTCGTTTTTTTTCGGATTCGTTTAAATTCTTTACTTTTGTCATTCGGAAATTCGGATGCATCCGAATTTCCGAATAATGAAAAATTCGTCCGAATTTCGATTCGGAACGAAACGAAATGCACATGCCTACTATTTATTTTTCACAAATACTTGCCTATGTGTTTAACTTCAAAAAGGACAGTTTGTTTGTGAGTAGGCAGGTACATTTCAAAAATACAATGTCAAATTAACAAGGGACACCAACACCAACCTCCTTGAGGTTAAAAAATACAAGATAATAATGGTGTTGTGGTAACTTGACACAAATGAAAGAAAAAATTATGGAGATCACTATAAAAAAAAAAAAAAATTAGGAGATCTGGATAAAAAAAAACACTATAACCAAAAATTCTAAACATTATTATGGAGATCTGACGAAAAAAAAAATTATTCATGAGATCACGAGAAATAATAAAGAAATCAGGTTGTCAGAACTCTGTGTGAATATGAGCAGCAAAACAACTTCATTATTCTAGCATTCTAAAGAAGAAGAGAATGCGCTGCACTAAAAGATTTGCAGCGTGACGAATGTGCTATCTCCATTACGAGCGCTAGTTTTACCAGACCGAGCGCTTCCGTCTCGTACTTGATTCTGAGCATGCGTGGAATTTTGTGCATCAGAATTGTGTACACACGATCAGAATTTACGAGAACGGATTTTGTTGTCAGAAAATTTGAGATCCAGACAGACCCCTCAGACAGCCTAGCAGCCAGATGTCCCTGGGATAGGCCTCTGGATTCTGGCCTAGCAGCCCAGGGCAGCATAACACACATCCACCCAGACAGTCATCCAGGTGCTACAGAACCCCGATCACTTGACTCCACCTAAATAAATAGGCTCTCCCAGCAGGCCAAGGGGCTAAAGAAACCCCCACCAATTGGTTGAGACACCCCATCCATTCATAACCTGACATTGTAACACGACTTAGCGACAGAAGAGAGAAGGTGCAGCAAGTCCAGAACTAGAGAGGAATCAGTGGATCTACTAACAATTAACTAGGGCAACTACCACCTGGCAAACTAAATTTACTAGCAACACTGCCTAATCACCAGGGTGCTACATCCTCCTCTGCCTAGGAAATTACATCTCAAAGTTGCAAGAAAATAATTTAATTCTCAAGACTGAGAGTGGATGTCCTGGCAAAACTGGGATGGGTGGGGAAACAAGGAGCGAAGAAAAAAAATAATAACTAAACATGTGGCGTACCACATGAAATAAGCAACAGTATATATACATAGGCAAGTCCCATTTCACACAAGGGCATATAAATAGCAGATAATATATACAATTTTACGTGTGGCGTACCAACCGAACAATATAAAAGGGAAAATAAAAAAACAGTAGCCTTATATCCTAACTATCTATTATGTACACCTGGAAAAATATAGAAAATATTAGCTTGGTTATAAAAGCACTCTGACGTCACTTCCGGTTGCCTGGATTTCATGCTGATCCTGACAGCTCCGCCCTCCATCTTGGATCAGAGAGACAGTATTTTTTTTTTTTTTACTTTAAGTTTTTATTGATTTTGGTATTGATAAATTCCAACAGTTATAGCATGGCTGAAGAAGTGCTTTAGTTACTGATGCAGTGGTAGCCAGGTGCTTGGCTAAGAATGGAGCGTGAGAGAAACACTGGTTGCAGCTGCTCTTTCTAGCTGCTGCCCTGAGGTGCTAAACTGGTTAACAGCTACATCAGCAAGAGGAGAGAGCTGCTGAGCAGGAAGAGTTCAAAAGACTCAAGCAGCACCAACACTGCACTGTGGTGGTAATTAAGAGCTTTTAAACTGCAATTTCCAGAGAGAAGGAGGGTGAAGAGCTGCATTTTCTCAGGCTGTACAGGACATAGTTTCTTCCTGACATGAGGGAGCCCGGAGAGTGCACACCGCTGTCCAGTGTGCATAACGGCAGCCTGAGCAGGATCCAGAGTGCTGCGTCCAAGTGACAAGCCGACAGCCAGAGTCACCTGGGACAGAGCAGAGAGTGGACTAATCGCTGTGTGACCAGATGGTGAGCTGCAATATTGCTGGAACTGTTGAGCTGCTGCTGGGTGGACTTACTATCTGCTGCCATTATGCACACTGACTGAGCTCTTTAGGAGCTGAATATACAGCCATCTAGTAGCCTTTTTGCTGCCTGCAAGCTCGACTGCAACTATTCTCATGTGCACCAGCAGTACAACTGGGCCACAAAGCTAGCTGACTGATGCATTAGGACTAAAGACTGTCCCTTTGCAGTTGTTTCACAGAGACCTTCACCTATTGCTTATGCTAAGAGGTACCTCTCAGGGGACATTGCACAATATCCTAGCCATTTTCCTAGAGTGCACTCTAGACTAGTTATAATATTATTATTCACATTGCAGTAAATGCATATTTGCACTGTTTATTGCTAACTTTGCAGATTCATGTGTTAATCCCATGGTACAAAACTCTATTCTAAGTTACTTTAGCATAGTGATTATAATGTCTAGCAGACTGTGTTTAAACCTAACTTCTGTGTGCTCATTTATGTTCAAATCACCATATAACATGTACCAATACATTTAATTAATTTACCACTACACAGTCTTGTGTCTATTTCGTGGTACTAATTCACAACCAAGTTAAAGCTATCTACACTTGTGTTGTTATAAGTACTTGCAGTAACTTTCACTCAACCAGGTGTGTCAAAAGGGGAAAGGTTGTTTTCGGAGTTGAGGTGCAGAAAAGAGAGCCCAAATTTCCAAGCGGCTCCTGTGGGGGTAGCACTATGCAATACAATAAGACAGATCAGATTTCTTATTTATTCCAACTGGCTTCATACTTGTTCCAAATGAGATCTAAAGCATTGTAATCTTTGCAGTGTTTTTAATTAATGGAGTGGAGGCTGTTTAACCTCTTAGCGACTTGCCCATTGTAGCTTTACTGCTGCAGGGAGGCCGCTCTGGGCAGAACAGCCTATTTTTTGTAAATATTTTATTATATCTTTTCATGTGACAACACTGAAGAAATTACACTTTGCTACAATGTAAAGTAGTGAGTGTACAGCTTGTATAACAGTGTAAATTTTCTGTCCCCTCAAAATACCTCAACACACAGCCATTAACCACTTAAGCCCCGGACCATTTGGCTGCCTAAAGACCAGAGGACTTTTTACAATTTGGCACTGCGCTGATTTAACTGGTAATTGCGCGGTCATGCAATGTTGTACCCAAACGAAATGTGCGTCCTTTTTTCCCACAAACAGAGCTTTCTTTTGATGGTATTTGATTGCCTCTGTGATTTTTATTTTTTGTGATATAAACGGAAAAGACCGAAAAAAAAAAAAAAAAAAAAAGATATTTTCTACTTTTTTTTTATAAGAAAAATCAAATAAACTCAATTTTAGTCATACATTTAGGCCAAAATGTATTCAGCCACATGTCTTTGATAAAAAAATTTAAATAAGCGTATATTTATTGGTTTGCGCAAAAGTTATAGCATCTACAAACTAGGGTACATTTTATGGAACCTCTCTGTTCGGTTCGCACCAGAACATGCGAACAGGCAAAAAATTTGTTTGAACACACGAACACCATTAAAGTCTATGGGACTCAAACATGAATAATCAAAAGTGCTAATTTTAAAGGCTTATATGCAAGTTATTGTCATAAAAAGTGTTTGGGGACCTGGGTCCTGCCCCAGGGGACATGTATCAATGCAAAAAAAAGTTTTAAAAATGGCCGTTTTTTCGAAAGCAGTGATTTTAATAATGCTTAAAGTGAAACAATAAAAGTGTAATATTCCTTTAAATTTCGTCTATAGTATGCCTGTAAAGGGGCACATGTTTCCTGTGTTTAGAACAGTCTGACAGCAAAATGACATTTCAAAGAAAAAAAAGTCATTTAAAACTGCTCGCTGCTATTAATGAATTGTCGGTCCGACAATACACATAAAAGTTAATAGATAAAAATGGCATGGGATTTCCCCACAGGGGAACCCCAAACCAAAATTTAAAAAAAAAATGGCATGGGGGTCCCCCTAAATTCCATACCAGGCCCTTCAGGTCTGGTATGAATATTAAGGGGAACACCACGCCAAAATTTTTTTAAAAAATGGCGTGGGGGTCCCCCACAAAATCCACACCAGACCCTTCAGGTCTGGTATGGATTTTAAGGGGAACCCCACGCCAAATTACAAAAAAAAAATGGCATGGGGCCGCAGGAAAAGAGGGAGGATGAGATAGTGCCCCCCCTTCTGAACCGTACCAGGTCACATGCTCTCAACATTGGGAGGGTGCTTTGAGGTAGCCCCCAAAGCACCTTGTCCCCATGTTGATGAGGACAAGGGCCTTATCCCCACAACCCTTGGCCGGTGGTTGTGGGGGTCTGTGGGCGGGGGGCTTATCAGAATCTGGAAGCCCCCTTTAACAAGGGGACCCCCAGATCCCGCCCCCCTGTGTGAAAAGGTAATGGGGTACAAAAGTACCCCTACTATTTCACATAAAAAGTGTCAAAAATGTTAAAAATGACAAGAGACAGTTTTTGACAATTCCTTTATTTAAAGTCTTCTTCTTTCCATCTTCTTCGGGTCTTCTTCCTTCCTTCTTCCTTCGGTTTCTTCCTCCATCTTCTTCTTCCTCTGGTTCCTCTGATCCTCTGCTTCTTTCTCCGGTGTTCTCGTCCGGCATCTTCCTCCGCGGTGTCTTCTTCCCCGCTTCGTTCTTGGGCCGCTCCGTATCCATGGGAGGCTCCCGCTGTGTGACGCTTCTCTTCTTCTGACACTTCTTATATAAAGGAGGGCGGGGCCACCCGGTGACGCACGGGGTCTTGACGGGGACTTCCCTATGGCTTTCCCTGTGACGTCAGAGGGGGCGGGGTCACCCAGTTACGTAACGTCATTGAAGCTCATCCCTAGTTACATGTGGGACTGCACCCCAAAATACATTCTGCTGCTTCTCCTGAGTACGGGGATACCACATGTGTGGGTCTTTTTGGGAGTCTAGCCGCGTACGGGGCCCCGAAAATCAATCACCGCCTTCAGGATTTCCAAGGGCGTAAATGTTTGATTTCACTCCTCACTACCTATCACAGTTTTGAAGGCCATAAAATGCCAAGATGGCACAAAACCCCCCCAAATGACCCCATTTTGGAATGTAGACACCCCAAGCTATTTGCTAAGAGGCATGTTGAGTCCATGGAATATTTTATATCTTGCCACAAGTTGCGGGAAAATGACAAACTTTTTTTTTCCACAAAGCTGTCACTAAATAATATATTGCGCAAACATGCCATGGGCATGTTTGCGCAATATATCATTTAATGATATATTGCGCAAACATGCCATGGGCATATGTGGAATTACACCCCAAAATACATTCTGCTGCTTCTCTTAAGTATGGGGATACCACATGTGTGGGACTTTTTGGGAGCCTAGCCACGTACTGGGCCCCCGAAAACCAATCACCTCCTTCAGGATTTCTAAGGGCGTAAATGTTTGATTTCACTCCTCACTACCTATCACAGTTTCAAAGCCCATAAAATGCCAAGATGGCACAACCCCCCCAAATGACGCCATTTTGGAAAGTAGACACCCCAAGCTATTTGCTGAGAGGCATGTTGAGTCCATGGAATATTTTATATTTTGTCACAAGTTGCGGGAAAATTACAAACTTTTTTATTTTTTATTTTTTTTTGCACAAAGTTGTCACTAAATGATATATTGCTCAAACATGCCACGGGCATATGTAGAATTACACCCCAAAATACATTCTGCTGCTTCTCCTGAGTACGGGGATACCACATGTGTGGGTCTTTTTGGGAGTCTAGCCGCGTACGGGGCCCCGAAAACCAATCACCGCCTTCAGGATTTCTAAGGGCGTAAATGTTTGATTTCACTCCTCACTACCTATCACAATTTTGAAGGCCATAAAATGCCAAGATGGCACAAAACCCCACCAAATGATCCCATTTTGGAAAGAAGACACCACAAGCTATTTGCTGAGAGGCATATTGAGTCCATGGAAGATTTCATATTTTGCCACAAGTTGCGGGAAAATGACAAACTTTTTTTTTTTTGCACAAAGTTGTCACTAAATGATATATTGCTCAAACATGCCATGGGAATATGTGGAATTACAACCCAAAATACATTCTGCTGCTTCTCCTGAGTACGGAGATACCACATGTGTGGGACTTTTTGGGAGCCTAGCGGCGTACGGGACCCCGAAAACCAATCACCGCCTTCAGGATTTCTAAGGGCGTAAATTTTTGATTTCACTCCATGGCATGTTTAAGCAATATATCATTTAGTGACAACTTTGTGCAAAGAAAAAAAAAATTGTCTTTTTCCCGCAACTTGTGTCAAAATATAAAATATTCCATGGACTCGACATGCCTCTCATCAAATAGCTTGGGGTGTCTACTTTCCAAAATGGGGTCATCGGGGGGGGGGGGGGGTTTGAACTGCCCTGGCATTTTATGCACAACATTTAGAAGCTTATGTCACACATCACCCACTCTTCTAATGAGTTGAAGACAAAGCCCTTTCTGACACTTTTTGTTTACATGAAAAAAAAATTTTTTTTTTGCAAGAAAATTACTTTGAACCCCCAAACATTATATATTTTTTTTAAAGCAAAAGCCCTACAGATAAAAATGGTGGGTGTTTTTTTTTTTCACACAGTATTTGCGCATTTTTCAAACGCATTTTTTTGGGAAAAAACACACTTTTTTAATTTCAATGCACTAAAACACACTATATTGCCCAAATGTTTGATGAAATAAAAAAGATGATCTTAGACTGAGTACATAGATACCAAACAGGACATGCTTTAAAATTGTGCACAAACGTGCAGCGGCGACAAACTACATACATTTTTTAAAAGCCTTTAAAAGCCTTTACAGGTTACCACTTTAGATTTACAGAAGAGGTCTACTGCTAAAATTACTTCCCTCGATCTGACCTTTGCGGTGATACCTCACATGCATGGTGCAAATGCTGTTTACATTTGACACCAAAATGACTTCCCTTGATCTGACCTTCGCAGTGATACCTCACATGCATGGTGCAATTGCTGTTTACATTTGATGCCAGACCGACGCTTACGTTCGCCTTTGCGTGAGAGCAGGGGGGGACAGGGGTGCTCTTTTTTTTTTTTTAATATTTATTTTGCTTTTTTATTTTATTTTTAAACTGTTCTTTCATTTTTTATCTTTTTTATCATTTTTATTGTTATCTCAGGGAATGTAAATATCCCCTATGATAGCAATAGGTTGTTACAGGTACTCTTTTTTTGAAAAAAATTGGGGTCTATTAGACCCTAGATCTCTCCTCTGCCCTCAAAGCATCTGACCACACCAAGATTGGTGTGATAAAATGCTTTCCCAATTTCCCAATGGCGCTGTTTACATCCAGGGAAATCTAAGTCATGAAATGCTCGTAGCTTCCAGTTTCTTAGGCCATAGAGATGATTGGAGCCATTCTGGTCTCTGACCAGCTCTATGGTCAGCTGGTGGAACCACCGGCTGCATTCTCAGGTTCCCTGTTGGGACAGGAGAGCCAGAGAAAACCATGGAAGACAGTGGGGGGAGACATTCTCTCCCAACATACCCTCCCAACATTCCCTCCCACTGCTTGTAAAAGCAGTCTAGAGGCTAATTAGCCGCTAGGATTGCTTTTACACGAAAGCCAAATGATACCAAGATGATACCTAAACCCACAGACATCATTCTGGTATAACCACTCAAAGTCCAGCAACCTACCAGTACGTTGCTGGTCCTTGTTGGGCATATATTGTAATCTTTTTTTTCATGCAGCCTGTGGGCTGAACGAAAAAAAGAGATTGATTGGTGGGTATGCCAACCATTAGAATACCTCCCTTCATCCACCCACTTCTAATGATGGGCATACATGCACAATTTTGTTTTTAACTGTGGTGGTGAAATCCCCTCCTACAGCGCTGGAGTCACAGCTTTATGTATTGTGGGAGCAAACGCTGTTGCTGTCAAGATAAATAAATCAGTGCTGCAGCTGAATGGCCTAAAAAATATATGCCGAAGCATGGGGGCATCCGCCCCAAAAGTTAGGAGCAAATCGTTCCTCCACCCCTGCTGCCCCCATGCTTCGGCATATATCCTGTTTTTTTTAACTGTGGTGGTGAAATCACCTCCTACAGCGCTGGAGTCATGGCTTTATGTATCATTGGAGCAAACGCTGTTGCTGTCAAGATAAATAAATCTGCACTGCAACTGAATGGCGTACCTGCTAAGCAAATGATGGTTAACAATAAAACAAAGTAACATTACAGTATAACAGTAAGACATACCATACCTGCAAAGCAAATACAAAAAAAAATAGTAAAAAATAAAACATTTTTTAATGCAATCTGTGCCTAAAATATATATATGCCGAAGCATGGGGGCATCCGCCCCAAAAGTTAGGAGCAAATCGCTCCTCCACCCCTGATGCCCCCATGCTTCGGCATATATTCTCTTTTTTTAAACTGCGGTGGTGAAATCACCTCCTACAGCGCTGGAGCCACGGCTTAAAGGGGTTGTAAAGTTATTTTTTTTTTTTTTTTAAATAACAAACATGTTATACTTACCTTCACTGTGCAGCTCGTTCTGCACAGAGTGGCCCCGAACCTGGTCTTCTGGGGTCCCTCGGCGGCTGTTTCAGCTCCTCCCCGCAAGCATTTACCACCTTCATGCGAGCTCCCTCGCACGGTGGTGAGTGCTTGCGGGCGCGCTCCCGTGATACAGCCGGCGGCTATAGCCGCTCGCTGTATCACTCGGCCCCGCCCCCCGGCGCGCCGTGTCATCGGATGTGATTGACAGCAGCGCGAGCCAATGGCTGCGCTGCTTTCAATCCATCCACTGCAGCCAATCAGCGACCAGGCTGAGCTGCAATGAAGATGACGAGCACGAGCAGCGAAGATTCGAGGCGTCAGGTAAGTAAAACGGGGGGGCTGGGGGCGGCGGTACTGTCAAAAGTTTTTTCACCTTAATGCATAGAATGCATTAAGGTGAAAAAATTTTTACCTTTACAACCCCTTTAAGCTCAAGATAAATAAATCTGCGCTGCAGCTGAACGGTGCACCTGCTAAGCAAATGATGGTTAACAATAAAACAAACATTACAGTATAACATACCATACCTGCAAAGCAAATACAAAAAAAAATAGTAAAAATAAAACAGCGAGAACGATAGATATAGAACAATAGTGAGCGAACAGTAGAGCGTACAGTAGAGAGCGAACATAAGAGAGAGAACAATAGAGAGAGAGAAGAAGCTTTTTTATTTTTTATTTTTTTTGTTTTTGTGTGTGTGGTTTTTTTTTTCACTTTTTTCACTTTTATAAAAAACTGTAAAAAAAACTATTAACTGAACGTTGAAGATTAGGGTCTCTCAAAATGTGATGGCCATCACATCTTTCGAGACCCCGAGACCCTGTGTACGTGTGCCTATGACTGTGTGGTGCTGTACCCTACGCTGATGCTCAACTAGTGTGTGATAGCGTTTGAAACAGTCACCAATGCAAAGACCAGATTGGTCAGGACAGGAGGGACAATAAAAGCGGGTGTCACGCCTAAATCCGTGCTTTCTACAGACACGACATCTTCTTTGGGGTGTTCTTTGGGTAGGGGTACCAGAGAGGACATGCGGAAAATGCCTCTCATGCAGCCGGCTTACTGCATTTGCGTTGGGAAGTTTGGCCAGAGCACCGTCTGGAAACAGGAGGGCTCTGATGATCTCTTCCTTGAATTTAAGGAAGGATCCAGTTCGTCCTGAAGCTCTGTATAGCACATGAGCGTTCAGCAAAGCCAATTGAAATAAGTATATAGACACTTTTTTATACCAGCGTCTGGCCTTACGGGCAATTAGGCATGGCGCCAACAACTGGTCGTTGAGGTCCACCCCTCCCATATTGAGGTTATATTCGTGGACACAGAGGGGTTTCTCCACAACACCAGTCGCCGTAGGAATTTGGACTGTTGTGTCTGCGTAAAGGGAGAAAAGAACAAAAACATTTTTATTATCCCTCCACTTCACAGCGAGCAAATTATTACATCTCAAGCAGGCTCTCTCCCCCAGCCTAAGATTGGAATCTACAAGCCGCTGGGAAAAACCCCGGCGATTAGATCGCACGTGCCATATGCGCCAATTTGATGATCAAACAAGTGACTAAAAAGTGGCACGTTTGTGTAATAATTGTCCACATACAAGTGGTACCCCTTTCGAACAAGGGTGACACCAAGTCCCACACAATCTTACCAGCGCTCCCTATGTAGTCAGGGCAGTTCGCCGGCTCTATGTAACTATCTCTTCCCTCATAAACCATAAAACTACATGTATAGCCTGTGGCCCTGTCTCAGAGCTTATATATCTTGACCCTGTATCTGGCACGCTTACTGGGAAGATACTGTTTGAATGACAAGCGGCCAGAAAATGTAATCAGGGACTCATCAACGCAGACAACTTGATGGGGAGTAAACAGGGCTGCAAAACGTTGGTTAAAGTGGTTTATGAGGGGCTGAATTTTGTAGAGCCGATCAAATTCAGGGTCAACCCGAGGACGACAGAGTTCATTCTCGCTGAAATGTATGAACCACAAGATCTGCTCGTATCGTGTCCTGGTCATGGAGGCAGAGAACACGGGCATATGGTGAATTGGGTCAGTGGACCAATATGACCACAACTCAGTCTTTTTAGTTATGCCCATGAGGATGGATAGGCCCTGGAAGGTCTCAAATTCAGAGACCGTATTTGGTCTCCAATCTCTGGCAAAGGTCAGGTGGGGATTAGCGGTGATGAATTGACCAACACATAATTTGCTTTTGTTCACAATAGATCTATAGAAATCTTCGGTGAAAAACAGCGAATAAAAATCAAGTGACGTAAAATCAACTGTTTCCACCTGAATTCTGGGTTGGCCAGTGAATGGAGGAAGTACGGGTGCTGCAGAAGTGGTGGGTTCCCAATTAGGATTGGCGAATGCAGCAGGAAAGGCACTATGAGTTTGACGGGCCTGTCTTTGTCCTCTTCTTGGTGGCAGTGGGACACTACTCGTGCTTGCCACCTCGCCAGCTTGAACTGCACTTATGGGACTCGCCATGTCACCAAGTGTTACTGCAGTGCTGGATGTGTGACCAGGGTGTACTAGGCCGCTGGTGCTTGTTCACCAGAAGGAATAGCGGTGCTAGTACTGGCTCTCTGCTCCATATGAGGGACCTGCGGTTCTTGCACCTCAACGACAGCAGAAGAAGATCGGGGTCTGTTACACCTGACCTTGGCAGGGACCACAACTCCGTCATCAGAGCTATCTGTCAGGGTGCCACTGCTGTCTACAGGTTCGTATTCTGAGCCTGAATCTGACAGATGAGTGACTTCCTCTTCACTATCTGTGATGCTCAGAAACGTTTAGGCCTCTTCACTACTGTACCTTCGATTTGACATTTTGGTCTCTAAATTTACTGGTACAGTAGTGAGACTCAAAGGTAAAAAAGCTCCTGACTGTTAGCGACTGATTCAAATGCTACCAAAAAAACTGTTAGCATTCGCAGGGATCAGGCCTGACTCTGTGAACGCTGTAGTTATGTGTGTTGTGTTTTGTATGTGACAGTGATCGATTGATACTGCACTTGGGGGAGCTGGGCTGGGCAGAGGGGCTAAATGCAGGTGCTAGCAGGTATCTGGGCTGATCCCGCTAACACTGAGTTTTTTGGAACCCCTAAACTGTTGGGGACGCTAGTATAGATCTGATCAGATCAGATATCGATCCATTCAGACACTATACTATTAAGGGAGGCATATGGTGCGTGCATGGGTGTTAGCGGTACTGGCACTAATCTGATGCTGCCTGGGGTGACACAGACCCTATCTGATGCTTTGGTCACCTGCCGGGTGATTAGGGGGTTAAACCTTTATTGGGTAAAATATGGCGGGTGCCCTGACGCTATAAAAAAAAAAATCTAGCTTAACTGCGTCACCCGTAACACTTATACTGTGATCACAGGTGACAGGCAATAATCAGGGGTTAAACCTTTATTGGGGGGGTGGGGGGGTCCCTAAACCTATCTGAGCCTGATACTAATTACCCTAACACTGATTAGTGTCACTAATGACAATAGTACAACGATAAAAAAAAATATGATTGCTGTACTGGGTGGCACAGTGACAGGTGGTGAAGGGGCTAACTGGGGGGGGTGATCGGGGGATGAATTGGGTGCCTACGTGACCTGGTGTCAGTGTAGTGTTGGTGCAACTCACTTTTAGATGCTCTCTCCACTCGGTCTGGAACGAAAAGACCGACACGAGGTGAGATGACATCGCTGTCCTTGTCAGTGTTTACAGTTACGCAGACAGGGGAAGGATATCATTCGTCAGGAGCGATCACCAGGTCCAGGCCAGATTGGCCTGGGCCTAGGGATTGATCAGTTCCTGATCGAATCCGATCTTCGCGGCCCCCCAGCCGGCCGTGCGCCCGACGTACCATGACGGCGATTCGCCTGCCTGTGCCATTCTGCTGCAGTATAACTGCGGCAGACGGTCAGCAAGCAGTTAATGTCTAAACCGCTGGCAACAAAAGTGAAAATGCCCTAAGTGAAAATGTCCAAATTGGGCCCAATTAGCCATTTTCTCTCCCCGTTGTCATGTGATTCATTATTGTTACAAGGTCTAAGGTGTGAATGGGGAGCAGGTGTATTAAATTTGGTGTTATCGCTCTCACTCTTTCATACTGGTCACTGGAAGTTCAACATGGCACTTCATGGCAAAGAACTCTCTGAGGATCTGAAAAAAGAATTGTTGCTCTACGTAAAGATGGCCTAGGCTATAAGAAGATTGCCAAGACCCTGAAACTGAGCTGCAGCATGGTGGCCAAAACCATACAGCGATTTAACAGGACAGGTTCCACTCCACAACAGGCCTTGCCATGGTCAACCAAAGAAGTTGGGTGCACGTGCTCAGCGTCATATCCAGAAGTTGTCTTTGGGAAATAGATGTATGAGTGCTGCCAGCATTGTTGCAGAGGTGGAAGAGGTGGGGGGTCAGCCTATCAGTGCTCAGACCACACGCCTCACGCTGCATCAAATTGGTCTGCATGGCTGTTGTCCCAAAATGAAGCCTCTTCTAAAGATGATGCACAAGAAAGCCTGCAAACCATTTGCTGAAGACAAGCAGACTAAGGACATGGATTACTGGAACCATGTCCTGTGGTCTGATGAGACCAAGATAAACTTATTTGGTTCAGATGAAGTCAAGCGTGTGTGGCGGCAACCAGGTGAGGAGTACAAATGTGTCTTGCCTACAGTCAAGCATTGTGTTTGGAGTGTCATGGTCTGGGGATGCATGAGTGCTGCCAGCACTGGGAAACTACAGTTCATTGAGGGAACCATGAAAGCCAACGTGTACTGTGACATACTGAAGCAGAGCACAATCCCCTCCCTTTGGAAACTGGGCCACAGGGCAGTATTCCAACATGATAACAACCCCAAACACACCTCCAAGATGACCACTGCCTTGCTAAGGAAGCCGAAGGTAAAGGTGATGGAATGGTCAAGCATGTCTCCAGACCTAAACCTTATTGAGCATCTGTGGGGCATCCTCAAATGGAAGGTGGAGGAGCGCAAGGTCTCTAACATCCATCAGCTCTGTGATGTTGTCATGGAGGAGTGGAAGAGGTCTCCAGTGGCAACCTGTGAAGCTTTGGTGAACTCCATGCCCAGGAAGGTTAAGGCAGTACTGGAAAATAAAGGTGCCCACACAAAATATTGACACTTTGGGCCCAATTTTGACATTTTTACTTACGGGTGTACTGACTTTTGTTGCCAGCGGTTTAGACATTAATGGCTGTGTGTTGAGTTATTTTGAGGGGACAGCAAATCTACACTGTTATACAAGCTGTACACTCACTACTTTACATTGTAGCAAAGTATCATTTCTTCAGTTTTGTCACATGAAAAGATATAATAAAATATTTACAAAAATGTGAGGGTGTACTTACTTTTGTGAGATACTGTATGTGATTCTGCATTTCCGAGTAGAAGGAGCAAGCACGCCCAGCTGCACTGTGATTTGTCACAGCACATGCCGATCACCGGGTGCCAGCCAGTGACTGACTGCCAGTACCCAGCAATCGGCTTTGAGTCTCACAAAACACAGCTCTGTGAATGTAAACAGCACAGAGCTGTGTTCAGTGACAAGGGATCTAGTTGGGTTTTCATTCCCTGCTAAGCAGGGAATAAAAACAACTACCTCCACAGTAAATGCAGCATACAGTACACACACAAACACGTTAGGCACATATTTAACCCCTTCCTACCCAGTGTAATTAGTACAGGGACAGTGCATATTATGAGCACTGATCACTGTAATAATGGCATGGGTGATGTCAGTGGCAGTTAGTTCCCTCCAGCGTCAGTGTCAGATTTACTACCGCAGTATCACAGTCCTGTTATAAGTCGCTGATCACTGCCATTACTAGTATGGAAATAAACCCAGTATATATTCTATAGTCTGTAGACGCTATAACTTTTACACAAACCTATTAATATGCACCCTTTGGGTTTTTGTTTTTACCAAAGAGATGTAGCAGAATACATTTTGGCCAAACTTTATTAGGAGATTTGATTTTTTAAAATGTTTTATGGGATGTTTTATTTTTTTTTTGGGTCTTTTTCTTTTATATAATAATAATAATTAAAAAAACCCAGAGATGATCAAATACCACCAAAAGAAAGCTCTATTAGTGTAAAAAAAAAAAAAAAGAAACTTTGGGTACAGCGTTGCACGGCCTCTCATATGTCAGTTAAAGTAGCGCAGCGCCGTATAGCAAAAATTGGCCTGGTCATGAATGGGGGTAAATCTTCCGGAAGGCAAGTGGCTAAATTCAAAATACAGTATACAGTAAATGTTCACTTTAAAAAGCGTATATTACATTTGCAAAGTCAATCTTAGTAAATAGGATGAAATGATGTTCACTTTCAATACACAGTTGGGAAAACAAAGTGAATTTGCTAGTGCACGATTGGTTGATTTAAGTGAGCACACCTTCACCTTATTGACTAAGCTCACTGAACAATTCATGATCCCTTAGTAAATCAAACCCATTGCATCAGCCAACAGCCAGGCAACAAGCATTACAGAAGAATAGCTATGGCAGCCCTATATTTATATCTCAGAGCTTTTGTAATCTGTCTTTCACTTGTCACGATGAAGTCTGTATTTTGTGGCAATATGGGAAAATCTGCAGCCATGAGTAATAAATGTTTATTTACCTTACTTTATAATTACACTTTTAGTTCTATAAATTCAAGTTGTTTGGCCATGCTGCAGAATTCATTCATCAGAGGCAAACCTGTAAGATCTGTGCTGTTCAATGCGTCATCACTGTAGCGTGGGTTTTTAGGAAAGATAAGTATGTCCTTTTTAAGAACACCCAAACACAAATATCCCACACCTTTAATCACAGCGCCTCCCAAACCTGCAATTAGAGTTTCAAAATAAAAATGTGCTGCCTTCCCACTGCACTTAGTTACCTAGTTTTATATAAACTTATGATCTGTGGGAATGTAATATAGTATGTGAAATATTTTACCCATGGCAATTTTTAATATTAGATTGCATTTATAATGCCTGGTTTTCAAGGAAAGAAACAGGGTGGACCTCCGTTAATACCCAACTCTATTCAGTGATTGATTTTTACTTGAACAGGACTTGGTGATTGAAGTCGGCAAAATTTCACAACATTTGCTAAGTTATTTTTTTTATAATTCTCCCGCACATGTTCGGATATTCTTGCAAAAAAAAAATTTCACTTTGTTTCATCTCTTTTGCTATAATAAGTGAATTTGAAAGTAAAAAATGCTCTACTCCTGTAGTAAATCAGGCTCATAATGTTTTTATGACTTATTTGTGGGAACCTATGTAACTTTCAAATGAGCTAAAGAGCATGCCACAGATCCCTCATATAGGGCCTAACTGTATTTACCACAAGGCTCTTACTCTTTTCCAAAGGTAAAATACATTTTTTTTGTGTACTAATCCACCATTGCTACACTGCAATTTTGGCACAGGAAAGTAAAAATGTAAAACTGATGGTAGTGGAAGACACTCATAGGGTTAATACATTAGTGTCATTAATCCCTTACAGCACTGTATCCTCAGTAATCTTTTGCACGGGGCTCCCCAGAAGTCCCACTTCTGTAGGGGTAAAAAAGTAAAATTACCTCTCCCATTGGGAACTCTAGGTAGAGTCCAGCCTGGCATAATCAGATTACAGCCACACTACCAAGCTCGCACCCTTCATTGGCATCTGTCCCTTTGTCACTGCAGGTAGGTTGTTGATCAAGAGAGCTTCCGTGAAGAAATAACAGTCCAGGCTGGAATTGCATTTTAAGAAAGACTATTTACTGCACATTTCCAATAACATAACTTTCAACATCTACAGAGGTAGGTGATACTCTCAGTTACTTCTGTGGCCACAAATGACTCCTTTAAGGAGGCCCATTTCTAAACATTGCATTAACTTCCTCATACATACCCACTGCTTAAATATCGAGGGTGAGTGGCAGGAGGAGGTTGCCAAGGCACAGCCCCAACTTAAAGGACCTTAGATCCCACTACAGAACAATTTCATTGTAGACAATGTCAGTCTACGAAGTAATAAAAAAGGAATGAAGAAGTCTTGGATGCTGCGCAAACACTACCCTTACATTCATGTTGTATTAGACTGTATACAACATATATAGGTCTGGTTGGCTTTACCTTGTAATGCTTGCTATAGTGAATCCTGTTGCCAGAATTACTAAAGACAGATGGTAAAATGGTTCAACGTTAATAATCAAAGTATAGTACTGAAATGCTGCCAAATCCTGTATAAAGCAGGAGTTTAGTATTTTGGGTGATCCTGATCTCTCAACTGGATTTAATAGTGGCACTAAAAAAATATAACATTGGTATGGCATATAAATATTGGTACTAAACAAAGCATGTGCATTTTTATGAATACTATACTGAGAGACCTATGGGGGTTTCCTCTGCTTACCTCATTCTTAAAATACTAGTTTCCTGGTTATGAGTCACTGACCAGGAACAAGCATACGGTCGGTGAGTTAAAGGCAATGCCAGAACTCCTTATTTGCATAATTGTTCCAGTTCACTGAAATGGAAAAGTATTTCATAGTATCATAGTAGGTAAGGTTGATTAAAGACAATAGTCCATCCAGTTCAACCTGTGTAGGTGCACATGCGTCAGTGTCTATATTTCCCATATCCCTGTATGTCGTGTTCCTTAATATGCACATCTAATGCCGCGTACACACGACCGGACTTTACGGCATAGTTTGCCCGGCGGACTTTTCGACGGACTTTACGACGGACCGAATGAAGGGACTTGCCTACACACGATCAACCAAAGTCCGACGGATTCGGTTTTTGCCTGTCGGACTAGCATACAGACGAGCGGACTTTTTGACCGGACTCGAGTCCGTCGGATAAATTTGAAACATGTTTCAAATCTAAGTCCGTCAAACTTTTGAGAAAACAAAGTCCGCTGGAGCCCACACACGATCGAATTGTCCGACGGACTCCGGTATGCCGGACCAAGTATGCCGGAAAGTCCGCTCGTGTGTACGCGGCATAAGAGTCACTTAAATCTATCAATACTCCCCACAGCCACCACCAATTGTGGAAGAGAGTTCCACATCCCTATTGTCCTGTGAGTGAAAAACCCCCTTCGCAGTTTAAGGTTAAACAGCTTCTCTTCCAATCTCAATTTGTGCCCCCCTGTCCTCTTACACTCCATGTGGCTGAATAATTTTTTTCCTATGCTGCGATCTCCATGGAGGTATTTGTAAATCACTATCATGACCCTGGCACTCGTCTTTTCTCCAGCGAGAATAAATCTAGTGTTTGCAGTCTTTCCTCGAAATTGAGGTCCTCCAGTCCCCTTATTAGTTTTGTTGCCCTTCTTTGGACTCTCTCCAGTTCCAGCACATCCCTTCTGAGAACTGGTGACCAGAACTGGACAGAATACTCCAGATGTGGTCTAACTAATGTTTTATACAGTGGTAGGATTATTGTTTTATCTCTGGAGTATATCCCTTTTTTATGCATGCTAATATTCTGCCTGCTTTGGTAGCTGCAGCTTGAGATTGCATGCTATTGCTCAATCTGTCATCTACTAGGACCCTCAGACCTTTCTCCATCCTTCATTCCCCAATTGGTTCTCCCCCTAGTGAGTAGTTTGCATTTGTGTTTTTGCCCCCAAGTGCATTACTTTACATTTCTCCACATTAAACCTCATTTGCCATGTAGTTGCCCACTCCATTATATTGTTCAAGTCTTTCTGTAAGATTTCTATATCCTGATGTGAAGTTATTGCCCTGCTTAATTTTGTGTCGTCCGCAAAAACTGAGATTGAGCCATTTATCCCATTCACTATATCATTTATGAATAAATTGAATAGAATCCTGGGGTACCCCACTTACCACTCCAGACCAGTCTGAGTACACATTATTTATAAATACCCTTTGGACACACCCCAGGAACCAGTTTTTAACCCAAGAACAAACCTTATGGTCCTCGCCTGTGGACCTCAGCTTGTAGATTAAGCGCTTATGGGGGACTGTATTGAATGCCTTTGCAAAATCCAGGTACACTAAATCTGCGGGCCTTCCCCTGTCTAGATGACAGCTCACTTCCTCGTAAAATGTTAACAGGTTGGTCTGGCAAGAACAACCTTTCGTAAACCCATGCTGATGACTATTTAAGATATTTTTTTCTCAGTAAATTCTTGAATATAGTATAGTCCCTTATCATCTCCTCCAATAATTTACCAACGAATGATGTTACGCTGACTGGCCTGTAGTTCCCATGGATTTGTCTCTGTCCTTTTCTGAATATTGGTACCATATTGGCTTTTCTCCAATCAGCTGGTATCAATCTTGTCAGTATGTTGTCCACAAAGATTAGGAACAATGGTCTGGCTATAATCTCTGAGGACTCTCGGGTGTAAGCCATCTATCTGGTCCTGGTGATTTATTTGTATTAAGTTTATCTAGTCTTTTCTTCACTCCGGCCTCTGTTAGCCACAAGGGTGCATCCTGTGATGTGTCACCATCAGTACTCCCACGGTCATTATCCCCCTCCCTTTCCTGTGTAAAAACTGAGGAGAAGAAGAGACACTCAGATTACACTCTTCTGAGGAGAAGAAGGCATTTAGTACAGTTGCCTTCTCTGTGTCATCTGTAACCACCCCCCCTTCCTCTTGCAGCATTTTTTATTGACAAAACATGGCAAATTTACTGGCGGAGCACATTTTTTACTGGCAACCTGAGAAATTACAGAACTCCTATTAAAAATGAACACAGTGAATATTTGAACAGTATAAACATGATATGAAAACACTGACAATGCCTATAATAAAGTCATTTGCTTGATTTACACTTAAAAAGTCAACACAGCATGAAATTATCAGCCACTAATATTTACTGGCAGTTGTACAAAAAGCACAGATTTTTACAAACTGTCAGTAAAGTTACTGGCGGTTGGCAACCCTGTCCTCGTCCCTTATGTGGGCAATATGCTCTGACGGTAATCCCCTGTGTGGCTCGGGGTTAAATTTCAGTCCCATTAGCGGTAACCCCGAGCCACATTCGTGATTACATCTCAGGATCCTGGTGCGGCTTTTCTTACCTTGTCCCCAGGATCCTGCGGTGTCCCCCGCTGTGTCTGCGGGCTCTGTCTCCTCCAAAGCCTTTCTGTGTCAGGCTCCGTTCCGACGCACGAGGGCGGAGCCTGGCGGCAAATTCAAAAAAATTTAAAAATCATAACACATACAGTACTGGAATCTTATAGGTTCCAGTACTGTATGAAATTATTTCACATCCATTTTGTCCCCAATGCTTTGGCCCATGCCCTGCATGCAGTTTTATATGATATATACTGTTCTTTCTGCCTGGAAACTGGAGATTGTCCATAGCAACCAAAAAGTGTCCCTTTATGTCAAAAGTGGCTTTAGATCAGCTAGAAAACAGCGATAGTAAATTAGAACACTTGCAGAATTGAGCAATAGTGAATTGTGGGGAAATTTATTTTATTATTATTATATTATTATTTTTTTTAATTATTTATTTATTATTTTATAATTTATGTTTTTGTGCTTCAAACTTCATCATACCCGGGATATCTACTAGACTCTTGGTGGACAGATTTAAGTGTGTTATTGTTAAGAATTACAGACCTACAATATAAAACGCCAAATTTCCATGCAAAATAATTGTACCGCTTTCAGCACCTAAAATCCGAAATAATCATACCGCCAGGGAGGTTAATGTATCTAAAAAATTTCTTTGAAAATTTCTCTCCTCCGCTATTTGTCTCTCGTAATCTTTTTTGGCCACCCTTATTGCGTTCTTGCAGCTCTTATTGCATTCCTTATAGTGTTTGAATGCTGAAACCATTCGATCAACAATGCAGAAACTAACATGTCTTTCCCTAGTACAGACTTATTTTAATATTTTATTTTTAATGAAAGTAATAATAATAATAATAGTTTAAAGTGCCTATGGCTTGATCAGATATTTTGAGGTATTTGTAAATAACTTACACCCAATACGAGGGCTATACCAAAAGTATTGCAAAAGTGGGCATAACCTTTCTATTAACTTACATAGATTTTTCAAATTTCACGTGTTGGTAGTGACTCTTCCTCCATAGTAACTCTTCTTCTTCTTCATTTTCATTGCAGGTAAATAAGGGATTCCAAGAAGAAGCAATATCCCCTCATTGAGTTCTTGATGAAGGAGGGGTACACCATTGACAAGAGATGCACAGATGGATGAAGAAGCTTAAATGGTGTAATTTCAGCCTGCACACCTCTTTCATCAAGAACTCAGTGGTGGTACATTGCTTCTGCTTGGAATGCATTATTTATCTGCAAAGAAAAGAGGAAGAGTTACTTTAGACCAGGGCTGCTCAACCTATTGAAGACCGAGGGCCACTTAACTGATTTGGTAACTGGTCATGGAACACAATGAACTATAGGGTTTTATGGCCCCCCAAACCACAAATGTAAATGAGCCCTTACTATTCTGAGCCCCCTATAAGGTTGCTTTAACACTGATGCACTGTGGTTTACCCATACAGCAGGTCCAGCGCAGTGTACCTGCGGTTTTCCTGCGGGTTCACTGCGCTTTGTCATAGATTTTTATTACATTTTGCTGGTGTGGTGCACTTTCTGTAAGTGCACCAAAACTCCTGGATTCACAGGATGTAATAGAAAGCAGCCTAATAACCCTTCTTTATAAGGGCTAATATGCCTATTGCAGTGTATGTGATGTTTAATACACTGACCTTTTCCTCTTCTAGCAGCCTGAAGAGTGATGCCAGCTGGAGCTGGACGGGTTCCAGGCAAAGTGCATTTGGTATCAGTCTGCCCAGAACAGGAGCTGGCCCTACAGAGGAAGCATCAACTTATACAGCTCTTGCTCTATCCACAGTCACCTGCTTCCTTTGCTCCATGCACTCTGATGCTCTGGAATGGCAGGTCAGTAACCCGTTGATCAGGATCTGGGCTTGCCGAAATGCCATCCCAGAGCACGGGCATGCGCTTCCCTGGTTTGAGGTCACAGAGGGTTCTGAGGGCCACATGTTGAGCAACTCTTCTTTAGACAAAGAATTACTCTACCAACATGTGAAATATGAATGACCTATGTAAGTTATTAACCACTTCAGCCCCGGAAGGTTTTACCCCCTTAATGACCAGAGCATGCTTTAACTGGTAATTGCACGGTCATGCAACACTATACCCAAACAAAATTTATGTATTTTTTTCCCCACAAATAGAGCTTTCTTTTGGTGGTATTTGATCACCAGTGGGATTTTATTTTTTTTTGCGATAAAAACGAAAAAAGACTGAAAATTTTGAAAATAATGATATTTTCTACTTTTTGTTTTAAAAAATATCCAATAAACTAAATTTTTGTCATACATTTAGGCCAAAATTTATTCAGCCACATGTTGGTAAAAAAAATTTCAATAAGCATATATTTATTGGTTTGCGCAAAAGTTATAGCATCTACAAACTATAGTATATTTACTGGAATTTACGCAGCTTTTACTCTTTGACTGCTTATCTCATTTCTTGAGCTGCTAAAATGGCAGGGCAGTAGAACCCCCCCCCCCCCCCCCCAAATGACCCCTTTTTGGAAAGTAGACACCCCAATGAATTTGCTGAGAGGCATGTTGAGCCCATTGAATATTTCATTTTTTTGTCACAAGTGATTAAAAATGAAAAAAAAAAATTACACAAAGTTGTCACTGAAATAATATATTGCTCACACATGCCATGGATATTTGTGGAGTTACACCCCAAAATGCATTCTGCTGTTTCTCCTGAGTGCGGGAATACCACATGTGTGAGACTTTTTGGGAGCCTAGCCACGTACAGGTGCCGAAAACCAATCACCGCCTTCAGGATTTCAAAGGGCATAAACTGCTCATTTCACTTCCTCACTACCTATCACAGTTTCAGAGGCCCTGCAATGTCAAGATAGCACCAAACCCCGCCAATTACCCCTTTTTGGAAAGCAGACACCCCAACCTATTTGATGAGAGGCAGGTTAAATCCATGAAATATTTTATGTTTTGCCACAAGTTTTTTTTTTTACACAAAGTTATCACTAAATGATATATTGCTCAAACTTGCCATGGGTACATGTGGAATTACACCCCAAAATACATTCTGCTGTTTCTTCTGAGTACGGGGATACCACATATGTGAGACTTTTTGGCAACCTAGCTGCGTACAGGACCCTAAAAACCAATCACCACCTTCAAGCTTTCTAAGGACGTAAATTGCTCATTTCACTTCCTCACTACCTATCAGTTTTGGAGGCCATGAACTGTCAAGATGACCCCCCCAAATGACCCTTTTCCGGAATGTAGACACCCTAAGGTATTTGCTGAGAGGCATGTTGAGTATTTTGCAGATCTCGCTTTTGTGACAAAATTTTGAAAACTGAAAAAAGAAAAGAAAAAATACATTTTCCTTTACTTTCTTAATTTTCCAATACAAATGAGAGCTGCAAAATACTCACCATGCCTCTTAGCAAATACCTTAGTGTGTCTAAATTCCGGAAAAGGGTCATTTTGGGGGGGGGGGGGTTGTGCTATCTTGGCATTTCAATGCCTTCGAAACTGTGATAGGTAATGAGGAAATACAATGAGCAATCTAAGCCCTTAGAAAGCCTACAGGCAGTGATTGTTTTTTGGGGTCCTGTACGTGGCTATTCTGCAAAAAAGTCTCACACATGTGGTATCTCCATACTCGGGAAAAGCAGCAGAATATATTTTGGGGTGTAAATTCGGATATACCCATGGCATGTTTGAGCAGTATATCATTTAACCGGTTCAATACCGGGCATTTTCACCCCCTTCCTTCCCAGACCAATTTTTAGTTTTCAGCGCTGTCGCACTTTATTTTTGCTATAATAAATATCCCAATTTTTAAAAAAAAAAACAATTTTTTTCCTCAGTTTCGGCCGATACGTATTCTTCTACATATGTTTGGTAAAAAAAAAATTGCAATAAGCGTATATTGATTGGTTTGCGCAAATGTTATAGCTTCTACAAAATACGGGATTTATGGCATTTTTAAAACATTTTTATTTATTTATTTTTTTTTTACTAGTAATGGCGGCTATCTGTGATTTTTTTCGTGACTGCGACATTATGGCGGACACATCGGACACTTTTGACGCATTTTTGGGACCATTCACATTTATACAGCGATCAAAGCTATAAAATTCCATTGATTACTGTGTAAATGTGACAGGCAGGGAAGGGGTTAACCACTAGGGGGAGACAAGGGGTTAATTATGTTTCCTAGGGAATTATTCTAACTGTAGGGGGAGGGGACATACAAGGGGAGGAGACCGATCAGTGTTCCTCTGTACTGGGAACACAGATCGGTCTCCTCTCAACTGACAGGACGTGGATCTGTGTGTTTACACACACAGATCCACGGTCCTGCCCAGTTAACGGGCAATCGCGGGTGCCCGGCGGACATCGCGGCCGCCGGGTACACGCACCGGGTCCCGAGCAACGCAGCACGCGCGCCCCTGAAACGGCCGGGAAGCCCAGGACGTCATATGACGGCCACCCAGGATGGGAGATCCCATCTCAGGCCGTCATATGACTATGGCTGGGTAATGAAGTGGTTAAGTGACAAATTTGTGTGGAAAAAAAAATGATAATGTAATATTCCCAAACGTTATGACAAAACATAAAATATTCCATGGACTCAACATGCTTCTCATCAAATAGCTTGGGGTGTCTACTTTCCAAAAAAGGGTCATGGGGGGGGTTGAACTGTCCTGGCATTTTATGCCCAACATTAGAAGCTTATGCCACACATCACCCACTCATCTAACCACTTGAAGACCAAGCCTTTTCTGACACACGCAGCGATTTTCCAAACACATTTTTTTTTTGACAAAAATACACCTTTTTGAATTTTATTGCACAAAAACACACTATATTGCCCAAATGTTGGGTAAAATATAAAAGCTGATCTTATGCTGAGTACATAGATACCAAACACGACATGCATAAAAATTGTGCACGCCTGTGCAGTGGCATCAAACTACATACATTTTTAAAAGCCTTTACAGGTTACCACTTTGGGTTTACAGAGGAGGTCTACTGCTAGAATTGCTGCCCTTAATCTGACATTCGTGGTGATACCTCACAAGCATGGTGCAATTGCTGTTTACATATGACACGAGACCAATGCTTACGTTCGCTTTTCGTCCAAGCACGAAGGGACAGGAGTGCTTTAATTTTTTATTTATTTTTTAATTATTTATTTTGCTTTTTTAATTTTATTTTTACACTGTCCCTTTCAATTTTTTTTATCACTTTTATTGTTATCACAGGGAATGTAAATAATTTATAATCCCAGCTGTCTGCCTGCATCTGACCCCCGGCCTGTCTTGACGTTGCTCCTGCCCGCTCCTCTGCCTACTCCTCTGGTCCTTCTGCTGTCCACCTTAATAGTTGCCAATCTTTATCTCTAGCAGAGAAGACCTGTCTCCTTCCCAGACTGAGGAGTACTGTAAGTGCCTGTCAATTTTCTCTGATTATGCATGCGCTTTGTCCAAGACCTCTTCTCACCTTGCTCTCTCTATCTTGTTGCAGCTCCCAGGAAAGACTTTACAAGTTTCCGCCATTATTCATTCCGAAGCCTGTAGCTGCTTCATGGACTCATCCTATGCAGCCAAACACCAGATTCCTTTACTGTTCAAATCCCAAGGACTTTCTATTCATCTGGCTGATGGATCTGCTATTATGCCTGTCACCATTGCCAGTTTACACCAAGAACTGTTACGCTTGGATATCATCACCTCACCCTTGTTCCTAGTCATCCTTGGTATGCCGTGACTGCAGGCCCACAATCCTCATATCAGCTGGGTCAGGGGGGAGGTTATGTTCCCGTCTCCTTACTATCAGCAGTTCTGTATCCCAAAAGATACCTGTGAACCACCTACCCTGTTGTGTCTGGACACCGATACAGACATATGCCAATCTGTCCCGCAGGCCTATCATGACTTTAAGGATGTTTTTAGTAAAAAGGGAGTGGAAACCCTTCTGCCCCACCGAGCCTACGACTGTCCCATTGAGCTCCTTCGGGGAGCCAAAGTCCCTTTTGGGAGAATCTTCCCTTTAACTGAGTTGGAGCTGGGAACATTAAAGGAGTACATTGATGAGAATCTAGAAGAAGGGTTCATCCACCCATCCGCATCCCCAGCAGGAGCAGGTATCTTTTTTGTGGAAAAGAAAGATCACACCCTACAGCCTTGCATTGACTATCGTGAGCTTAACAAAATCACAGTTAAGAATCGCTACCCTCTCCCCTTGGTGCCCGAACTATTTCAGAGAATGGAAGCCGCTACCATCTTTACCAAACTCGATCTCTGCGGGGCCTACAACTTGGTCCGCATCAGAGAAGGAGATGAGTGGAAGACAGCTTTTCGCACCCAATTAGGGCACTTTGAATACCTGGTAATGCCCTTTGGGTTGTGCAATGCCCCTGCTACATTCCAGTACTTCATCAATGATATCTTTGGAGATTATTTAGATCTGTTCGTCATCGTCTACCTAGACACTATCCTGATCTTTACCTCTTCCCTAGACTCCCACCGCAAGCACGTCAGATGTGTGTTAGCTCCGCTCCGGCAGCATGGCCTGTATGCTAAGCCTGAAAAGTGCGAGTTCGAGCAAAAAAGTATTCCTGGGACTAATCATCTCAATTGAAGGAATCAAGATGGATCCTCAAAAAATTGCTGCAATCCTAGATTGGCCAGTCCCCGCAGACAAGAAAGGTATCCAACGTTTTGTAGGATTTGCAAATTTCTACCTGAAATTTATGAAAGAGTTCTCAGCCATTATCACTCCTATTACTCAGCTAACCAAACAGGGAATCCGTTTCCATTTGTCTCCAGAGGCTAAGACTGCGTTTGAATCCCTTAAGACACTGTTCACCTCCGTCTTGAAACATCCTGACTCTACTCTGCCATTCGCCCTGGAGGTTGACGCCTCCGAAATTGCTGTTGGAGCAGTACTTTCTCAACGACAGGGGACCAAAGCCCTGTTACACCCAGTTGCTTTCTTCTCCCATAAGTTATCATCAGCAGAGAGGAACTATGACGTGGGAGAACGAGAACTGATGGAAATAAAGTCCGCACTGGAAGAGTGGTGATACCTGTTAGAAGGCGCAGCCCATCCAATCCTAATCTATACAGATCATGAGAATCTAGAGTACCTGAGATCTGCAAAGAGGTTAAGGCCACGTCAAGCCAGATGGGCATTATTTTTCTCCAGGTTCACCCACCGACACGGCTCAAAAAACACGAAGCCTGATGCTTTGTCTCGGATGTTCCATAAATCTAAGGAAATCTTTCCCCCAGACACTATCCTGTCTCCAGGAAATTTTCTTTTGGTACAGGAAGATTTTTTATCACAAATCAAACAAGCTTCCACGGAGTTAGCACCCCCCCCCCCCCCGCGCTGGGACAGAGTTACAAGCAGGGGATGATCTGTTCTGGTACAAGAGCAAGATCTTCGTACCTGAGAGTTTATGGGTCACTATACTGGAACTCTGCCATGACCATGTACTGGCTGGACATTTCAGTATAACTAAAAGTGCTGATCTTGTGCAACGCACTTTTTGGTGGCCTCAAGTATTTGGAGACTGTAAGATATACGTGAAGTCCTACACCACTTGCATTCAAAGCAAAAATAGTAGAACCGAGGCCTGGGGGTTGCTAAAACCATTGCCTGTTCCAGACAGACCATGGAAGATGTTATCCATAGACTTTATTGTTGAATTGCCCCCGGCAGAGGATCATACCACCATCTTTGTGGTGGTGGACTGACTGTCTAAAATGGCACACTTCATCCCAATGAAAGGAATGCCCTTCTGAAAAAGCACAAGTCTTTATCAGAGAAATCATTAAACTTCAAGGAGTACCGGCTAACATTATCTCAAATTAGGAAGTGCATTACTTCCAGAATCTGGAAGGCTTTGTGCGAAGCCCTGGGAATTGAACTGTCGTTCTCCTCCGCCTACCATCCACAAATGGGCAGACGGAGAGGACCAACCAAGCTCTCGAGCAATACTTGCGCTGTTTCTCCTCATTTTTCCATGATGACTGGATCTCCCTGCTCCCATTGGCCAAATTGGCCTACTACTCTACCCATTCCGCCTAAAACAAACCCCATTTTTTGCCAACTATGGCTTCCACCCATCATTTTTGCCTAACTCCAATCCAGAATGCTCTGTACCATCTGTCTATGAAACCATACTCTTTTCCAGACCAGGATTTGGGTCCTCCCGACCCTGTAATAATGGACGGAGAGGAGGAATTTGAAGTAGAAGCAATCTTGGATTGCAGGAAGAGAAATAACCAAATGCAATTTTTGATTAAATGGAAGGGTTACGGACCTGAAGAGAACTCATGCGAACCTGAAGGTAACATCCATGCTAAGAGTCTGATCCAGTCCTTCAAGAGGTCTCATCCTGAGAAGTTGGCCCGATTGGGCATTCGGAGGCTGCCCCTGGGGGGGTGCAATGTCAGGAAGATCCTGCCAGTAACAGAAGATCTGGACTTGCTGGTGTGCGATTGCAGGTGCCAATGCACATGCGCGGGCGTGCACGCGGTCCCTGGCGCCAGACGAGTTATTTACACCAGGCTGACACACTGAGACATTGCTGTCTGATCTAGAGCGTTCCTGTGTGTATCTTGCGTCCTGAACTTGTTCCTGCATATTACCTGGCTTGCCTCTGACTATCCCAGCTGTCTGCCTGCATCTGACCCCCGGCCTGTCTTGACCTTGCTCCTGCCTGCTCCTCTGGTCCTTCTGCTGTCCGCCTGATACCGACCCGGCTTGTTCCAGTGACCCTGCTTCTGCCTCTGCCTTGTTCCAGTACTCCTGTCTGTGTATGACCCAGCTTGTCTGACCATTCTGAGTTCCAGTCCAGTGGGAATCTCCTTGCAGTCTGCTGCTTTACTATCCAGTCTGCTGCACCTGCCTGCTGTTCCAGCCTCCAGTTTGCTGCACCCACCTGCTGTTCCAGACTGTTCCAGTCTCCAGTCTGCTGCACCTGTCTATTGTTCCAGTCTTCCTACCTCCCTGCAAAGTGCCACCTGGAATTCCGGACTGGCCTCTTTGCTGTTGATCCTGCCAGGCACTCATGCTACTCTACACTCCTGTGCCTCCTGTTTACTCTACCAGGGCCCTCGAGTCGGAGGAGTAAGAGAGGCCTTCCTCCGTAGTTCGGGTTCATCTACTAGGTATGTGACATATGGTCAGCTGACGGAACCACTGGCTGCATTCATGGGTTCCCCGGTGGGACAGGAGAGCTAGAGAAAACCATGGAAGGTGGTGGAAGGGGGGAGAAGTCCCTCCCACTGCTTGTAAGAGCAGTCGAGCTGCTAATTAGCCACTAGGATTGCTTTTACATGAAACCCGACTGCCAGCTGAAAAAAACAATACCAAGATGATACCCAAACCTGCAGGTATCATTCCGGTATAATCACTCAAAGTCCAGCAACATACCAGTACGTCGCTTGTCCTTGTTGGGCATATATTGTAATGTTCTTTTTTTTCATGCAGCCTGTGGGCTGCATGAAAAAAGAGAACCTAACATATTCCTCCATTCACACCGATTGATGTGGATGAAAAAATCTCTGCCAGAAAAAGTGTGTGGTATGCCAACCATTAGAATACTGCCCTGCATCAACCCACTTCTAATGACGGGCATACATGCAATTTTTTTTTTTATTCAGCCCAACAGATTCCTCCATTCACATTGATCGATGTGGATGAAGGAATCTCTGCCAAGAAAAGTGAAAAAAATATATGCCAAAGCATAGGGGCGATCCACCCTCTATCTACCCCAGCCCCTTTGCTTCGGCATATATGATCCTTTTTTTAATCGCGGTAGTGAAATCACTCCTACAGCGCTGGAGTCGCTGAATTACGTATTATGAGAGCAAACCCTGTTACTGTCAAAATAAACAAATCAGTGCTGCAGATGAATGCGTACCTGCAAAGCAAACAATGGTTAACAATAAAACAGTATTAATAAACACCTTTTTTATTGCAATCTGTGCCTAAAAAAAAGTAAAAAATATATGGTGAAGCATAGGGGCGATCCGCCCTCTGTCCACCCAGCCTCCTTGCTTCGCTATATATGCTCTTTTTTTAACTGAGGTGGTGAAATCACCTCCTACAGCGTTGGAGTCATGGATTTACGTATTGTGAGAGCAAACCCTCTTGCTGTCAAATTAAACAAATCAGTGCTGCAGCTGAATGGCATACCTACCAAGCAAACAATGGTTTACAATAAAACACAGTAACAGTACAATAAAACAGTAGAATGGCATACCTACAAAGCAAACAATGGTAAACAATAAAACACAGTAACAATAAAACATTACGGTATAGTATTAAATACAGTAAAACGGTAAGGACAATAAAACGACAACTATTTTTGGCTTTTTTTTTCATTTTTCAAATGTTTTATGGTTTTTTTTTTTTACACTTTTATTAACTATATGTAATATGTAACTATAAACGTTCCAGGCTAGGATCTCTCAAAATGTGTTAGCGGTACTTTTCGTTTGACATTTTGGCCACTAAATGTACAGGTACCCAGTGTGACTCACGGGTAAAAAAGCACCTGGTTGTCAAGGACTGTTTGAACCGATACAAAAAAATGTAACTGCTAGTGCTAGCAGAGATTAGGTCTGACTATGCCAACACTGTGGTTTTGTGTGCTGTGTATTGGAAGTGACAGTGATCTACTGATACTGCACTTGTTTGGGTGGGGTGGAGGGGCTAAATGCAGGTGCTGGCAGGTGTCGGGGCTGACCCTGTTAACGCTTTTGGGAACACTATACTATTGGGGACGCTAGAATAGTTCTGAACTGATTAAAGATATTGATCCATTCAGACACTATACTAGTAATGGAGGTGTATAGTGTGTGTGTGTGTGTTAGTGTTACTGGCAATCAAAGGGTTAAAATCTGACACTGTCTGGGATTGACGCTAACTGACGCTGATGCTAACTGGAGTCACCCGTGACACTAATACATTGATCAGGTTAACTGGGGGAGGGCGATCAGGGGGTTAAAACTTTATTAGGGAATATGTGGGAGGACCCTAATGCTATATAAGGCTGACGCTTACTAGCGTCACCCGTGACACTAATACAGTGAGCAGAAAAAAGATCTGTACAAGTACTAATGACAGTGTTACAGGGAGTGAAAGGGTTAACTTGGGGGGACGAGGGGGTTAAAACTTTATTAGGGAAAATATGGAAATATGGGGGGTACCCTAATCCTATCTGGAACTGACGCTGATGCTAACTGCCCCTAACGATATTTAACGTCACAAGTGACATCAATACAGTGATCAGTAAAAAATCTGTACACTGTACTTAGTGACACTGTGAGAGGGAGTAAAAAGGTTAACTGGGGGGGTGGGTTTTGCGATGGGGGGGTAAATGTGCCTAACTATGTGTACTGGTGTCAGTGTAGTGCTTTTACTCACAGTTGATGCTATCTCCTCTTATACTGGAACCTAAAAGGGCTCCAGGAGAGGAGATTGCATAATTTCCTGCGCCTGTGTTTACATTACACAGGCACAGGACATTCTGTGATTCGTAAGATTTGATCAGCAGGTCCAGGCCATAAATCATTGGCCTGGACATGTAGATAGATCAGTTCTGGAACAAATCCGATTGCCGAGGGGCCTGCACCCCCTACCCCTACCTGCGGCCACGAGCAATGTACAGGTACGTTGTTTTGCGCAGCCGGGCCACCCTGCCATAGTAAATGTGTCATTGGCGGCCCGGAACTGGTTAAAAATGTTATATCCACTTTTGCATTACTTTAAGTACAACCCTCGTAATTTATGGATTAAAGTATTGGTAGTATACACGATCTTATAATCAGTTCTATGAAATGCCAAATCTATGCAAATACACTGAACATATAAGAAAGAAGATTCCTTTGTTACAACGTGTACTTTTCATTTGAACAGCGTGAATTCATTACATTTTATATTTCACAAAAAAATTAAGCTTATGACAAATGACTTTCCAAATCTGACTCAGTAATCGAGTGATTGGATTACATATTTTTAACCCACGGGCTATTTCCATGTTAAAAATAACTCAATCATGTTGGGGCTTAGTTGGTTTTTGAGAATACATTTAAGCAATATAACCAAGCATGTGCTACTTAGTAATAAAATAATATCCCTGATACTGGCAGGATTGCACAGATACCTTCCTACTCCAAACGAAACAGTGAACAGGACAGGACATGCATCTTCAGAGACAAGCACGTGCAGCCGTTGTATGCTTTGGGCACTCCAGGCAGTGGATGATATTAAATACTTTAGCTGCCACTCAAATGTTATTCTCGACCATGCCCTCTTTTATTTGCATATTTAGGGGGAAAGTCTGATCTGGGGAGAAAAGTTACGTAAAATTGTAACAATGTGAACACTGATCAGGCACAGTCAGTATTTTAGTTGAAAGTGACTCTGTCAGTGAAATAAAGACAAACAAATAGTGTAAATGAAGAGTATTAATCTCACCTGTCCCACCAACCTTTCCTTGGATCTTCATTCTGTTTAAGAATTACCCCTGCTGAAGAATATTTAACATTTACATTTTTGGTGACTTAGGGGTCAGGAAATGTAACCAAAGCATTCCTGAGTGAACGCAGGGTACTAATGCTCTACTTTTTCAGGTTTTCTTTTTCATTTTCACATCATTGATGGGATCTCCAGCCTCTGTTACAACACTGTTGGGGAATTATTATAACAAAATTCTAATAAAATACTTTTTCTAACCAAATTTTGTAGCAGTCACATGTTCTATTATTGCCTTTTAACTCAGGTTAGGATAAGGCATGTTTTAACGGGATAGTCCATACTGCGGCTTACATGTCATCTGTTTGTGGCAGCAGACTGCTGATAAACTATACCTCAACTCCCATTACTCTTTTCATTTACTGGAGGCAGCAGTAAAGCTGGAGGTAGAGTGCTGGGATCAGAGAGAGTTAATGCTGCTAAATACTATGCTTGAATGGGCCTGCTGGATCATCAAATGTGACAAAGTTGCACCTTAGCAGTTGGGCAGCGTTAGGGCCTGTGTCAACCTTGATTGAGATTGTGTCAATGGGAACATTCAGATTGCTTAAGGTGCATTCTACTTGCATTGAGATCAGTTAAGAACACTTCTGAGATCATTCAGAGATTATTCAAAGGTGCATTCGGAGTTTGCCTCCTTCCTGCCTGTATTTGGCCACTTTCTAAGCTACACCAACCTGCTGCAAGCTGCTCTTGCTTTGTCACAGACTTATATGGAGAGAGATGGCAGTTCTAACATGAACAAAAGCTCATCAACACAGGGCTTTATAATGTTTTTCAGTAGTCCAGTGGTTACAAGAATAGGTCACGATTTTGGAGGAAATTAAGCAACCATTTACCAGTGTTGGTTTACTTTGTCGCCCATTTAGTAGGTTGGTGACCAAGTTGTGCTGTTTAACTTCACTGTCCCAAGACCATTTAAAACTTTACAAAATCATTGTTTCATAGTAGAAATACGGTCATTACTTATGCTGCCTTCTTATGGAAATTGCTAGTTCTTTAGCTTTCATGCTTCTTAAATGTCATCTGTACATGAAAGGAACAACCACACAGCCACTGAAGTCAGAAGTTTTAATCAGCATGCTTTCCCCATAATCCTCTCACTTTTTGAGGACACTTTTTTTTGTCTCTTGGATAGGAGATAAGAAACATTTCCATATTGTGGGCCGGAATAGCAATGAAAATCCCAAAAAGTAAAACTTTGATCTGAAGTTTAATTTTAAAGTGCAACTCCAGGATATTTTGTGAAATTATAGGTCCCCCACCTACTGTATTAAAAAAAAGTGCCAGTCTTTACTTAACTTCTTCACACTTCAGTGCTGTCCCCGATTTCCTCCTCAGGCCAACACCAGTGGTCCTCATTCTGATCATTTTCTATGAGCACAGCTTGTCATATACACCCCCTCCCAAAGAGGAACATCATCACGCAGGCTGGGACTTATGGTACTCCAGGACTGAGCAGTGCCTACGCATCATTATGTGAGTGTTGCTCAGTTCTGGAAAAAAGACTCTCGTTGCTGGAGGAAGCAGTAGAAAGTGTGCTGATGTAATTGGAGCGGCAAATAGGCTTAAAAAAAGGTATGTATAGGAGTTTGAATAGATTCCAGGGGAAATGGGGGGCTTTCGGGGGTGGGGGTAATCCTGGAGTTTAGCTTCAAGAAAAAAATATATTGAGTTAGTTGGAAAATAAAAAATATAAAATGTATATTCCAATGGCTATGATACATAGCCAATACAATAATAATATAATACAGCCATGAATCTTTTCGGGAAAGATGCAACAAGTTTTTCACACCTGGATTTGGGGATCCTCTGCCATTCCTCCTTGCAGATCCTCTCCAGTTCTGTCAGGTTGGATGGTAAACATTGGTGGACAGCCATTTTTAGGTCTCTCCAGAGATGCTCAATTGGGTTTAAGTCAGGGCTCTGGCTGGGCCATTCAAGAACAGTCACGGAGTTGTTGTGAGGCCACTCCTTTGTTTTTTTAGCTGTGTGCTTAGGGTCATTGTCTTGTTGGAAGATAAACCTTCAACCCAGTCTGAGGTACTGAGCACTCTGGAGAAGGCTTTCGTCCAGGATATCCCTGTACATGGCCACATTCATCTTTCCCTCGATTGCAACCAGTCGTCCTGTCCCTGCAGCTGAAAAACACCCCCACAGCATGATGCTGCCACCACCATGCTTCACTGTTGGGACTGTATTGGACAGGTGATGAACAGTGCCTGCTTTTCTCCACATATACCGCTTAGAATTGAGGCCAAAAAGTTCTATCTTTGTCTAATCAGACCAGAGAATCTTATTTCTCACCATCTTGGAGTCCTTCAGATGTTTTTTAGCAAACTCCATGCAGGCTTTCATGTGTCTTGCACTGAGGAGAGGCTTCCGTCGGGCCACTCTGCCATAAAGCCCCGACTGGTGGAGGGCTGCAGTGATGGTTGACTTTCTACAACTTTCTCCCATCTCCCGACTGCATCTCTGGAGCTCAGCCACAGTGATCTTTGGGTTCTTCTTTACCTCTCTCACCAAGGCTCTTCTCCCCCAGTTTGGCCGGACGGCCAGCTCTAGGAAGGGTTCTGGTTGTCCCAAACGTTTTCCATTTAAGGATTATGGAGGCCACTGTGCTCTTAGGAACCTTAAGTGCAGCATACATTTTTTGTAACCTTGGCCGGATCTGTGCCTTGCCACAATTCTGTCTCTGAGCTCTTCAGGCAGTTCCTTTGACCTCATGATTCTCATTTGCTCTGACATGCACTGTGAGCTGTAAGGTCTTATATAGACAGGTGTGTGGCTTTCCTAATCAAGTCCAATCAGTATAATCAAACACAGCTGGACTCAAATTAAGGTGTAGAACCATCTCAAGGATGATCAGAAGAAATGGACAGCACCTGAGTTGAATATATGAGTGTCACAGCAAAGGGTCTGAATACTTAGGACCAAGTTATAATTCAGTTTTTCTTTTTTAATAAATCTGCAAAAAAGTCAACAATTCTGTGTTTTTCTGTCAATATGGGGTGCTGTGTGTACATTAATGAGGAAAAAATTAACTTAAATGATTTTAGCAATTGGCTGCAATATAACAAAGTGTGAAAAATGTAAGGGGGTCTGAATACTTTCCATCCCCACTGTAGCTGTATACTAGAGAGCAGCATTTGGCTGTTTTCAACATTAATTGTGCACAAAAACAGCAAGATGTCAATGTACCAATCTTCCATAAATAACATTGATGGTTGCTTTAATAAAGGATCATATAAATGTTGAGGCTATAGGTAAGCAAATTCTATTGTTCGAGAAACAGTAGAAACATGGGTTAGAAATAAGGAAGAAGCTATTTGATGCACATAGGCATATAAAATAATGATGTCCACATTTCCACCCAACAACTTTACATGAGGCTGCCATTGCTGGTAAATAATTTGAAAACAAATTTGGGTTCACATCTACCTAAACTGATACAAAGTTTGTTTTAGCTTGTACTAAAACACATGGCAATACATAATAAGGGAAATTCTTTTCTGTCAGGCAATTGTAGTATTCAGGAAATAAAAGCTGGTTAGAACTGACACACGGTTTCCTACCATAAATATTACAAAGCAAACTTATTTTTAGATTGCAATTTATCCATTTTAGGTGTTTATAGTGTAAATAAATGAATCTAACAATGCGGAATTACATTTCATGTCTGATGGGAAGAAATGATCTTTGTGTATTAATAATGCATTACATTTCCTCCCTGGAAAACACTGTGCTGTTAAGTTAATATTAGTTAAATTATTATTATATTATAGTTAATTACTGTAGCACTACCCTCGTAGGGGTCGCTGTTTTGTGTTCCCAGATCTTTTCTCTCTGTGTAGCAGTGGCCAGGCACACAGCAACTTCAACATCTCTGGCTCAAGAAACAGTCTAGGGGTTGTCTTTTTAAACAGTTTATTGCAGCTCAACTTTGATGGGAATTATGGAGCTGTGGAATACTCCAGAACACTTAGCAAAATTTGAGGACACCATCCCCCTTAGCAGCAGCTTCTTAACACAGTCCTCCAGGTGTTAGGACAAGAAGAGGGCAGCACTGGTACACAATTTGCAATGTCACAAGCCAGGCAAGCTTTAAACAGAGTATGGTAGGGGTTAAAACAGCATAGTCACTGAGATCCTCTCTCTCTTGGGTCTGTACTCACAGTGTCCCCTGGGCTTGAATGTCTCCCTCAGATTCATGCAGGCAGACATATCTGTAGCACAACAAGATCTTCAGTGGCACCCTTCTTTTGGCTCTCAGAGGACTTGATGCAAGACAGCTCACCCCCCTCCCCTCCCCCAGTTGAGCACAGCTGGGACCCCGATGAGCTAGGCAGTATCCTGAGCAGGATGGCCAAGAAAGACTGGCAACCTCTCTTTCGGGGAAAAGAACCCTGCTCTCAGGGGCTCCAAACTATTTATGCACTCCCTAACCACCATCTCAGAGCTAACTTTGCCTAACCAAACCTAGCAGCCTATCGGAGGGTGCTACACATCTGAGTAAGCCCTGATGGAGGGTCATGTCCAACTTAATGCAGAACAGAAAATACTTTAGCTGTATTGATCTGCAATAAAGATAAATTAGCTTTCAGAGACTTTATGCCTTGCTTTAAGGCCCCACTTAAATTAACCCTACCTATAACCCAAAACCTCACATTTACCCTCACCCTAACCATTCCTCTAACCTTATCTATTACACAAACTACCACAATGAACCTCCCTATAATCTAAACCCTCCCTAACCCTTCATGTCACATTAACCCTCCCTGTAACCTTAACCCTTACACTAAATGTTACATTTACTCTCCCTATAATCCAAACCTTTACACTAATCCTCACCCCAACCCTTTCTGTAACCCTATCCCTCACACAAACTGCCATATTAATCCTCTCTGTAACCCTTACCCCTACACTAAATGTTACACTTCTCTCCTTGTAACCTAAACCCTCTTACTAACTCTCACACTTACCCACCTTACAACCCTAAGCCTCACCTTAACTCCCCCTATAACCCTATTCCTTCCAAAAACTAACAAGCTAACATGCTCTGTAACCCTGAACTGTCTGAACTAACATGAACTCTCTCTGTAACCCTAATCATATGTCAAATGTTACACTTACCCTCCTTGGAACCCTAAACCTCGCGCTATCCCCCTTCCTTATAACCCCAGCCTTCACATATACCCTTTTTGTAATCCTAACCATCACACTACCCCCTCAACCTTCACACTAATACTACTTGTAACCCTAACCAACACACCAGCTGTCCTCCTCATAACCCAGGGCCTTCACACTAACCCTCCTTGTAACCCTAACCCTCACACTACCTACCCCCCTCACTGTAACTCTAGCCTCCACACTAACCCTCCTTGTAATCCCAACCATCACACTACCACCCCTCTTCTCTGTAACCTCAGCCTTCACAGTAACCCTCCTTGCAACCCCAACCATCACACTACCCCCCCCCCCCTTCCACACACACACACACACATCCCTGTAACTTTAGCCTTCACACTAACCCTCCTAGTAACCCTAACCATCACATTACCCCCTCTTCCCCATAAGCCCCCTTGTAGCCCTAACCATCACACGATCCCCTTACCTGCAACCCCAGCCTTCACAGTAACCCCCTTTGTGACCCTAACCCTCACACAACCCCTCCTCCCCATAATCCCAGCTTTCACACAACCCTCCTTGTAACCCTAACCAACACCCCCCCTTCCTTCCCACAAACCCAGCCTTCACACGAACCCTCCTTGTAACCCTAACCAACACCCCCCTCTTCCCACAAACCCAGTCTTCACACTAACCCTCCTTGTACTCCTAACCACAAACCCGGTCTTCACACTAACCCTCCTTGTAACCCTAACCAACACCCCCCCTTCCCACAAACCTGGTCTTCACACTAACCCTCCTTGTAACCCTAACCAACACCCCCCTTCCACAAACCCGGTCTTCACACTAACCCTCCTTGTAACCCTAACCAAAACCCCCCCTTCCCACAAACCCGGTCTTCACACTAACCCTCCTTGTAATCCTAACCACAAACCCGGTCTTCACACTAACCCTCCTTGTAACCCTAACCAACACCCCCCTCTTCCCACAAACCCGGTCTTCACACTAACCCTCCTTGTACTCCTAACCACAAACCTGGTCTTCACACTAACCCTCCTTGTAACCCTAACCAAAACCCCCCCTTCCCACAAACCCGGTCTTCACAGTAACCCTCCTTGTAATCCTAACCACAAACCCGGTCTTCACACTAACCCTCCTTGTAACCCTAACCAACACCCCCCCTTCCCACAAACCCGGTCTTCACACTAACCCTCCTTGTAACCCTAACCAACACCCCCCTTCCACAAACCCGGTCTTCACACTAACCCTCTTTGTAACCCTAACCAACACCCCCCCTTCCACAAACCCGGTCTTCACACTAACCCTCCTTGTAACCCTAACCAAAACCCCCCCTTCCCACAAACCCGGTCTTCACACTAACCCTCCTTGTAATCCTAACCACAAACCCGGTCTTCACACTAACCCTCCTTGTAACCCTAACCAACAAACCCGGTCTTCACACTAACCCTCCTTGTAACCCTAACCAACACCCCCCTTCCACAAACTCGGTCTTCACACTAACCCTCCTTGTAACCCTAACCAACACCCCCCCTCTTCCCAAAAACCCGGTCTTCACACTAACCCTCCTTGTAATCCTAAACACAAACCGGGTCTTCACACTAGCCCTCCTTGTAACCCTAACCAACACCCCCCCATCCCACAAACCCGGTCTTCACACTAACCCTCCTTGTAACCCTAACCAACACCCCCCTTCCACAAACTCGGTCTTCACACTAACCCTCCTTGTAACCCTAACCAACACCCCCCCCTTCCCACAAACCTGGTTCTCACACTAACCCTTCTTGTAACCCTAACATTGAGTTTTTGATGAAATGAAGAAAATTTAGAACCCGTGTCACATTTTTTATTGACTGAACTGAACTGACTTGAACTTAAAAAGATTTCCTCACTTTCTGTCCCAGTGATTACATAGGACAATTTATGCATAAAGCCCTTTATGCCTAATTTATCAGGACAAATCTCTAGAAATCACAAGCTGCTCTCTTAAAGCTGCAATATAATCTGCTTATATAGTGCCTTCTCCGGTTCCTCTCAACCGCTCCACCCACATGCTAATGGCATTTTCAAATAAAAACTTCTGCTTCTATTACATAGATGAGCAAGAAATTGTAATTGCATATCCTTTTTTAGACCCAGTCATGTTATCACTGGGTTTCTTGCTCATCTATGCAATAGAAGCAGATCATGGCTGGTGGAAGGGGCTGTTAATAGCTTCCTGAAAACATCAAAACACCCTGCCTTACTACCCCTTACAAACACGGGGCTGACTCTGGGGAGGAGCTATGCAAATATCAAAATGCCTTGATAGTTAGATGTCAGTCTGGAGCATTGGGTTTTCCAAGGCAGACTGCATTTGTATTGAGACTGTCAAAGGTAACCCTTGAATGTGATGAGCCTCAGTTTTTGAAACAACTGAAAGAGCTGAAATCCAAAGGGATAGGCCAGGGACAGTAAGGCTGGGGAGAAAAGTACTAGATGATGCTGGATCAGGGGCGTAACTAGAAATAGCAGGGCCCCATAGCAAAAAGTTTGTATGGGGCCCCCCTGCAAACAGCCCCCCCCCACAGCTACCCTAGTGTCAATGTAGGGTGACCTGTGCCACATACAGCGTGACCTGTGCCCAATGCAGCGTGACCTGTGCCCCATACAGCGTGACCTGTGCCCAATACAGCGTGACCTGTGCCCAATACAGCCTGGTCTGCCTGTGCCCCATACAGCCCCACCTATGCAGAGGAAGAGGCAAGCCACCCGGATCAGCAGAGAGCGGGATTGCCCGCTGTAATAGCTTTCATTTGAATTTCCTGTCTTCCCGGGGCTCATCGTCACATAGCCCCACCTCATTGCCCAATGCCTTTGATGACGTCACATGTCCCGCATTGGATCGGCGTTCTGTCTATCAAAGGCACCGGGCCAAAAGGTGGAGCTATGTGACGTGAGCCCTGGGAACACTGGAAGTTCTAATGAAAGCTCTTACATCGGGCAATTCAGCTCTCTGCTGATGCGGACAGCTCGCCTCTTCCTTTCCTCTCTCTTCCCCTGGCTGGGAGACTGTGCCGGCAGTGCTCTTATCCTCACTGGGCCCCACTCGGCTGTGGGCCCCATAGCCAATTTGAACCTTTCTTGCTTGTCATCCTACACTAAATAAAGTGAAATAAAAGTGTTCTCCAGAAATACTACATATAGCATCTGCAGTTTGGACAACTATAGTTGTAATACATGTAGAGGAAGCATCTATAGGGACATGAATACTTGGCTTTTATTATTAGTATCTACTATGGGGTTTATTTACTAAAGGCAACTCCACTTTGCACTACAAGTGCACTTGGAAGTGCAGTTGCTGTAGATCTGAGGGGGGCATGCAAGGAAAATAAAAAACAGCATTTTTGCTTGTATTTGATTGGATGATAAAATCAGCAGAGCTTCCCCTCATTTCAGATCTTCCCCTCAAATCTACAGCGACTGCACTTCCAAGTGCACTTGTAGTGCAAAGTGGATTTGCCTTTCGTAAATCAACCCCTATGTGTTCTTTTTTTTGTTTACAGCACCATTTGATATAAGAATATATCTCTTGTCATAGCCATTGAAATGAAATACAGAATAATGTAACCTATTCTTGCTTAGCCGTGGGCTAAGGAACTTTTTTTCTGGAACAAAATTTAGAACTCCCACTCTCTAGGAATTGCATAAATTTACACCCACAAGTGCATCATCTCCTGGCAGGAAGAGAATAGAAACGGAAAAAGTAAAAATACTCATGAAGCACTAACGTGTGTTTCTTTTTTTCAGTAGGATGTAACTAAAGGCAAAACTTTTTTCTTTTCTTTTTTTTTTTAGAACCCCTGTCAGTTTTTTTTCTGCTAAAAAGCAAATATGGTATCCTCTCTTATCAGTTTCAAACTGCAACTAGCAAAAAGGGAAAGATGCAAATGTGAAGGCCAATATACAAAACAAAGGAATGTTCACAGCACCCTTTCAAGCAAGCCAGCAAAATGGAACTAAGTGATATCTGAGCAACTAAAAACGCTATTTAATTCATTTTTTATATTTTTAAAAACAAATTCAAAACAAATTCACCCATCCATCCATGTCTCCATGCTTTATTTTGTTGAGAAAATACTTTGAAAAGCACCCCCCTATCATGTCTCCCCGCAGCCATTTTGAGTAAGGGCAGATGATTCTTGTAGCATTACTTCCTGGAATCCATCTGCCCTTAACATGCAGACAGGAGATTGTGCTTAGCTGAGAAAGCCCCTTTTACCCTCCTTCAACTGAAGAAATGTATAAAAAAAAGTTTAAAACAAAAAAATAGAACATACAGTGCCTTCCTATTTATTTACTACGGCTAGCTGCATAAGAATTAAAAATAGTTAATGCTCATTGACAGAGTTTAGTTCCACTTCAACTACCCAGGGTAAAAACAGAGGTTTTAGTTGTAGCTGCATACATTTACAAATTTATTGCGGAAGCCACACTGCTGAGTCATGGCTTCTCTGATAAGTTTGGTCCCTCACTCTTAATTGAGTTCCCCAGCCACAGGATATATGTAGAAATGCAGGAACAGAGAGCAGTGTGACAATGTCCAAACAGAAAGAAGAATGCCCCGTACACATGGTCGGATTTTCCGATGGAAAATGTTCGATGGGAGCTTTTTGTCGGAAATTCCAACCGTGTGTGGGCTCCATCGGACATCTTCCATCGGAATTTCCGTCGCAAAAAATTTGAGATCTGGATCTCAAATTTTCCGACAACAAAATCCATTCTTGTTAATTTCCGATCGTGTGTACACAATTCCGATGCACAAAGTGCCATGCATTATCAGAATAAATTACGAGACATCGGTCTGGTAAAACTAGCGTTCGTAATGGAGATAGCACATTCGTCGCGCTGCAATTTTTTAAATAGTTTAATGCAGCGCATTCTCTTCTTCTTTATAATGCTAAAATAATTAAGTTGTTTTGCTGCTCATATTCACACAGAGTTCTCACAAACTGATTTCTTTATTATTATTAGATCTCCTGAATAATATTATTTATTTTTTTCGTCAGATCTCCATAATAATGTTTCTAATTTTTGTTTATATATTTTTTTTTTATCAAGATCTCCTATTTTTTTTTTTTTTTATAGTGATCTCCATAATATTTGTTCTCAATTTGTGTGTCAAGTTACCACAACACCATTAGGATCTTGTATTTTTTAATCTCAAGGAGGTTGGTTTGTGTTGGTGTCCCTTTTTAATTTGACATTTTTGAAATGTACCTGCCTACTCACAAACAAACTGTCCTTTTTGAAGTAAAACACATAGGCAAGTTTTTCAGAAAAAAAAATATCCATTTATTCTGGGTCATAACAAAATAAAGAGGAAGGCAACGCTGGAGAAACTGCTGAAATTTGCGAAGCCTTTGTAACCCAGGGCAGACATCAATAATTTTACACTCAAAATTGGTGGCCTGAGGAGTCCTTATAATAATGAGCACAATCCGGTCCAGGACTACAAGAGATCAGGAACAGCAGCAGATGACACATATGTCCCCAGGCTGTGGTCATACCACAGCCTGCATCTTTTGTCAGACCAGACTGAACCCAGGCCATCATTTTCTTGTCTTCCTTACACACTTCCTTCCAGGCTTACTTTCCGGCTGTGGCTCTGGTGTTGTAGTTGTGGCAGGAGGTGGAGGTGGAGGAGGAGGAGGAGGAGGACCATGGTTGAACTCACAAATGTGGCTTTGGTTTGTGAGTTCGCCCCTCAACCCCTTATTTAGGGTTTGTAAGATAAGATACTCACATAAGAGGCGTTGGCCCTCCTCCATTTCCTGCATTTTGCAGGCTGCCATGTAGGCATTAGGGATGAGCCGAACACCCCCTGGTTCGGTTCGCACCAGAATCTGCGGACGGACCGAAAATTTGCACGAACATTAGAACCCCATTGAAGTCTATGGGACTCGAACGTTCGAAACCAAAAGTGCTAATTTTAAAGGCTAATTTGCATGGTATTGTTCTAAAAAGGGTTTGGGGACCTGGGTTGACATGTATCAATGCAAAAAAAGTTTTTGCAGGAGCAGTGATTTTAATGATGCTTTAAGTGAAAAAAAAAAGTGAAATATTCCTTTAAATATCGTACCTGGGGGGTGTCTATAGTATGCCTGTAAAGTGGCGCGTGTTTCTTGTGCTTAGAACAAAAAATAACCAAATATTGTTGCGCTACTATAAAAAACACGTAAATAGAATAGCAGCCAGCATCAACAGTGTAGTGACAATGTGAACAAAATGAAAAAATAAATAAATGCAGCGCTAAACAAAATTTCAGAAATTAACTAACACAGTATATATTAGTAACATATATGTGACAACTAATCCTTCAACGTGATAAAAATAATAACCACATTGAAAAAAGTGGGAGGGGTAAACCTCATTGGCTAAAAGTAATGTCCATAACCAAATTAAAGTTCATCAACCTAAGCAACATATTATTTCTGGTGCCAAAAAGGAAGAGCGTGTGTGATAGGTACACTTAAATCGCATCAGTGATCTTCATGTGTTGAAAATCCACAGGAAAAATGGAAGGAGCAAATACGCTTACCGGAAAAGGTGGACACGTTCACCGTATGGCTAAGTGTCATTCAGGCTTGTGGATCCACTGATCCAGATAGATGCTTGTGGAGAAACGTTAGTAGTAGATTCCAATGGTTCCTTTTGAGGCGACCGAGGACAGCCGTAGGGAACGTCTGATTTTCAGAGGATGGATGGGTTCACCTTCACAACAAATGGATGGCTGGAGAATGTAGCTTTCCCTCCGTACTCCTCAGCTCGCGCCTCGCTCCCCAACCAAGCCAGACACGCCTCCCCGTTGCTGGACGCTCCCACTCGTCCGACAGACAAAACTAGGGGGAGTGTCTGCAGCTTTTTGGAAAACATAGGGAAGGGTTATCACCCCTGTGACATTTGTTTTGCTGTCTGTGCTCCTCTTCAGAAGATTTCACCTCACTTTCTGTCCCAATGACAAATGTTTTTAGAAAATTTGGGGTTTTTAGTGAAACAAGGATTGGTGATAAAGCATCAGTGGAAAGGAGAAACGTTTTTCCCTTATTAACCCTAATGCCCCGTACACACGGTCGGATGGAAAATGTCCGATAGGAGCGTGTTGTCGGAAATTCCGACCGTGTGTGGGCCCCATCGGACATTTTCCATCGGATTTTCCGACACACAAAGTTGGAGAGCAGGAGATAAAATTTTCCGACAACAAAATCCAGGGCCGTCTTTAATATTGATTGGACCCTGGGCAAAAATTTCCTTGGGCCCCCCCCCAATCCATGCAGTTTCGCCCTCCACCTGCTTTGAAACATACAATAAATGCAGCTAGACTCAAAGTCCATTTACTGAATCAGATCAGGCAGCGATTGCAATTGGTTGCCAGAGGTTACAGTGTATCGTTACTGCTCACTAATTAGCTGCTAGAGGTTACAGCACAGGATTTATGCTTGTTGATTGGTTGCTAGAGATTACTATACATCAATACTGCTCACTGATTGGTTGCTAGAGGTTACTGCACACTATTACTGTTTACTGATTGGTTGCTAGAGGTTACAGCACATCATCTCCTCACTGCCTGCACACCATGGACTGTGGAGGTGAGGGAACCCATTAATAGACAGAAGACTCCTGGGATCAGTGGCAGTGCTGTGGGGAGGGGTGGGTGTGATCAATTTCCAACATGCCCCTTTATCCTAGAGTGGGCAGCATTCCGTATAGGTGATTGTGTATATGACCTCAGGGGGGGCATGATATACATATGAATACTGCCTCTATTTACATATGAATGCTGCCGATTCGCCACTATTTACATATCAATGCTGGTATTTACATATAAACACATGGTCTGCAGGTGAGACATCTGTACACAACAATAGGGCAGAGCTGGGCAGCATTAGTAGCAGAACTTCACACTTAGATATCAGGACACAGCACTGGACTAAAACCTCAATGGACGAGGGAATTTAAACTGGCATAGTTGGCAAGCATGGGGTAGCTGCTTTGGGCCCCACAATAATGACAGGGACCAGGGCAGCTGCCCCTTTTGCCCTGCCTTAAAGACGGCCCTGACAAAATCCGATCGCGTCAATTCCGACCGTGTGTGGCCTGTTCCGACGCACAAAGTGCCACGCATGCTCAGAAGAAATTCCGACACGGAACAGCTCGGTCTGGTAAACTTAGCGTTCACAATGGATACAGCACTTTCGTCACGCTGCAATGTTAAACATGGTTTAATACAGCGCACTCTCTTCTTCTTTATAATGTGACAAGAATTAAGTAGTTTTGCTGCTCACATTCACACACACTTCTCACAAACTTATTTAGTTACTATTTATCGTGATTCACTCAATATATTTTGATTTCTCACATCTGACAACATTATTTTGGTGTAATTTTTTTTTTTTTGGCTTTAATGTAGATTTTTTTTTTTGGGATTTTTATTTGTACTCCTGAAAATTTTTGTGTGTGTTTTTTGTGTCAAGTTACCACAACACCATTGATATGTTGTTCTATTTAATCTGTAGGAGATTGTTTGGTGTTGTTGTCCCTTGTTAATTTCACATTTTATGTTAGAAATGTACCTGAATCCTCACCAACAAACTGTCCTTTTTGGATGAAAACACACACAGGAGAGTAGAATTTCCCAAAATAAAACTTTTATTAAGGGCTCACAACTAAACAAAGAGGGAGGCAACGCTGGAGAAACAGCAGAAATTTGCGAAGCCTTGGACCCCCAGGGCAGACATCAATCTTTTCAAGCAAAATTGGTGGCCTGAGGAGTCCTTATCTAAGGGAGGGCAGTCTGGTCCAGAAGTCCCAGAGATCCGGAAAGCAGCAGATGACATCTGTGTCCCCAGGCTGTGGTCATAAGAGAGACTGCAGCTTCTGTCAGACCAGACTGAACCCAGGGTCATCACTCTCAGGTCTTCTTTCCACGCTTCCTTCCACGCGGTGGCTGTGGTGGTGGAGTTGTGGCAGCAGGAGGAGGAGGAGGATGGTCCAACTCAATCACGTCGGTCTTGGGTGTTAGTTCCCCACTCACCCCCTTAGTTAGGACTTTATAAATCAGTTGCTCACACAGGAGGCGTTGACTCTCCTGCATGCCCTGCAGTTTGGTGGCAGCCATGCAGGCAAAGGCCTCTTCAGGAGTGGGTAAGGCTCTGAGGGACGCAGAAGCCTCCTGAATGAGCCTGAGCACTGAATCCTGCATGGGAGTCGTCTTCCTCGCTCTTTTATATGGAAGGCGGAGGGGTGGAACCTGTGATTCTGTCAGGCTGCGACTTGTCCCAGGCTTCTCTTGGCTGCCACTTAGCCCCGCCTCCTCCTGGCTGCCACTAATCCCCGCCTCCTCCTGACTGCCACATTCCACAACCTCCTCCTGGCTGAGATCTTCCTGTGTATGAAAAAGGGACATAGTTTTAGTTTTTTATTCATCAATCACACACAATTTTAACCTCCTGACTGTTGCAAATTGAATGTTAACAAATATAACAGACTATCATTCTGAGCCCAGCATTTTTGTTTCTTTTAACAATTTTGGGTGCCCACTACTGTCTATTAATATTTAAAACACTTTTTTTCAATCACCAATTAGTGATCAATCATAACATCTAGTAAACATCATTTCTTTATTGACCAGAAATCAGTAGAAGAATGCTATACCTGGCTCCAGCTTGGCTCCTCCACTTCTTCCTGGCTGGAAGGCCCAGGTTGGACATCGGAAGCCTCAGGTGGGGTGGAAGGAAGAGTGGAAGGAGAAGTAGAGAGGGATTCCCTGACTTCAGTGTGATCTGACAGAAATCTCAGTCTCTCATAGTACCACAGCCTGGGGACATAAACATCATCTGCTGCAGCTCCGGACCTCTGGGAATCTGTGACCTTCTTGCGCTCCCTAAGATAAGTGCTCCTCAGGCCACCAATTTTGTTTTTTAAATAGGGGATGGTTGCTGTGGGGACCACCGGCTTCTCCAACTCCAGCAGTTTCTCCAGCGCTGCCTGCCTCTTTTGTTTATTATTATAATGGGGATGTCTCACCTGCCACAGACAGGGCAGCTCCCTGTATTTGTCTATGAACAGGGAGAGGAAATTGTGGTTTTTGAACCCATCCATTTTCTCTGCAAGACACAACACAAGACAAACCCTAAGGTCAGGCCAAACTCCCCTAATCTTGTTAAAATATAGGCTTCCATTTCGAAGCAGTATAGGCGCAAGTTTAGATCTTACCTTCGTTATCACGATCGGCGCCTCCGATGCACCTTCCTCCGCTCACAGATCGTACGTAAGACGCACGCGTGTTACGCTTTATACACACTGTGCATGCGTGTAACTCCGCCCGCCCCTGACGTTCTTTCTAGTCTATTGCCCGCCCCTTTTCGATCTGCGCAGTGGGGGAAGAGCACATGGCGGATACACAGCAGGATCGTGCTAATTGTAGCAACGAGGAGGAGGTGGAGGAAAGCCCGGATCCGGAAACGTTCCAATCCATAAGGAGATTTAAGGCCTCAAATATGTCCTTTGGGGAGATGTTGGAGATGGTGGACATCCTGAAGAGGGCCGACTATGAGGGGAAGTATGGGCCTTACCCCAACCCCAATGTCAGAAAGGCCAAGATCATTGCGAAAGTGGTCAAGAGTCTGCACCGGAAATTCGGGGTACGACGATCGAAAGATCAGCTCAGGAAGCGGTGGTCGGACCTCAAATTACGAGAACATGAGCAGTACAGAAAGATCCGGAGAGTGCTGCAAAAAAGTAAGTAGTTGTGCTGTGTTCCTATTCTTTTGATGTTTATTACGTTCGTGCTGCTCCATGTGCTTTTAGGAACTGTTGTACAGTTTAAAATGGCAACTTTCATGTTCATGGGCACATTATTCGTTCGTATCAAACATTTTTCTTTCGGCCTATAAAACATCATTGTTTAGGCCATATGCATTTGGCCACCATTTTTACGCCCTATACTTGTCTGAAACGAATTTGGTTGTGTAGATGGCTTTGTTACTAGAATGAAATGCAAACTAGATTCTGTGTAAGGAGAGGACACTCAGCAGTTGTTTTCACATCTGGACACTGGAGCACTAGTGTGGGACACAAGAACACCATTTTTATTAGGGGGCCACACAGGTGCTCCAGTGTATACTATAAGGGGGGGCTACATCTGTGAAGCTTGTACCAAACAGGTAAAGTATTGAAGCTTGACAAAGGACACTGAAAATGCTACATTTTGGAACTCTGCTAAAATTGACAATTGTACCCCACTTCCAAGCAATGTTTACTATTTCTAGTTCTGCCGTCAAATATCTGTGTGCTAATTATACCATTTTGTTTTACATAGGGGATAAAAGACTCGGAGGACAGCCCTCATCTGAGGAGACCAGAGACCCCCCACCTCTGGAAGAAGGTGAAATCCCCCCAACACAAGCTGAGCAGGAGGAAGAAGACGTGGCGGAACTAGTCACCACAACAGGTGAGTGTCTGCGACCACAGGCTCAGGTAAGAGATGGATGGCGGCATATTTTTGATACCTATTTTTTTTTGGGGTTCCTCTCTTTTTAGGTGATAATGATGTTGTGGATCCAGATCCTTTCACATCCGAAAGTGCCCAGATCCTGATCGGGGAGATCATGGGGTGTAATTTACAATTGGAAAACATCAAGAAAAACATCAATGATGTTATTCCAAAAGATATAAACATCATTGATGTTTTGGGGCGAGTTTAAAGCCCCTCCAAATCCCTTTGTTTTTTGGTGTGCTACAATGTGAAAAATGTTTTGGTGATTTTTCCCAAAGCCAAATTTGGATGATGCACACAGTGTGTCAACATGTGCTATCTGCCATCACGGGAGATCAATGGACGCGTTTTGGGGGTGCAAACCCTTCCTCAATAATAAAGTAGCTGAGAGGAAGGGGTTTCTCACCCCAAAGACGTCCCTTGATCCCCTGTGATGGCAGGTTGCACATGTTGAAATTCGTAAATTGGTGTGCATCTTCCAAATTTGGCTTTTCCTGGGGTGACTTCACCCCATCTGAATGCAATATCAAACACAGTTCCTAAATACTCATGTCTGATATTGCCTTCAAATTCTAGCAAATGTGAACTTTGTAAGTTCAAGATTTGTGTCTTTCTTGTTGGTTTTACACATGCCTGTTTTATCTTAAATGGACATTTCTATTTTTGATAAAGCTACCCCAAAAATTGTTAGTCAACAAACATGTTGGTTTGTTTGAAAAACCTTTGGTAAATGCACATGTGATTGTGCAGGTATTAAAAAGTGTGTTAATCAAGTATGTGTGGATTATTGTGTCAACGCTAAAACACTTTGGTGGTGATGTAATTGGTGTTTTCAGTGAAAATGGGGGTTATTTCCTAAGGGCAAATCCTCTTGGCACTACAAGTGCAGTTTCAGTGCAGTTGCAAGTGCACTGTCTTTGCATTTTGTCAATAACACCCAACAGTGCTTTGTATAAGGTTACACAATCACGCCATTTTCTGGACTCAACACATTTCTGTCAGGGTCAGCTAAAACAAACACAAGCAGTAAATGTCCACAAAGAATTTCTTTTTTTTGCTTTTTTATTTGAAAAAGGCTTCACATATTTGCTGGCATATTGATGGCCCCCCTACCCGCAAAGAACTCCAGGTATCGTAACCGGACATCACGGGCACTCAGGGAGGGCAAGCCAAGACGGCCGCTTTCAAGCGCCGTCAGTGTTATTTCAGGTATCACTCCGGCCTCAGGCCCAACAGAGCCAGCATAGTTGGCCGAATGTTTCCTTAAAAAGTTATGGAGAATACAGCACGCCATGATGATATGATTAAGTTTATACTCCGCCATATGGATAGGTGTCAGAAATAGGCGGAACTGGCTGGCCAGGATTCCAAATGTGTTCTCCACCACTCTTCGGGCTCTGGCCAGCCGGCAATTAAAAACCCTCTGTTCCGGGGTGAGGGTCCTCATAGGGAATGGCCACATAAGATGGTCCCCCAGCGCAAATACTTCATCAGCAACGAACACAAATGGGAGTCCTTCCACATTGTCCTCTGGAGCTGGCAAGTCCAAGCTGCCATTCTGGAGACGCCTGTAGAACTCTGTCTGGGCGATGACTCCACCATCGGACATCCAGCCATTCTTCCCCACGTCCACATACAAGAAGTCGTAATTAGCAGACACCACCGCCAACATCACTATACTATTGAACCCCTTATAGTTGAAAAAGTACGACCCCGAGTTGGGTGGTGGGACGATGTGGACGTGTTTCCCATCAATTGCCCCTCCGCAGTTAGGAAAGTCCCACCGCTGGGCAAAGTGGGAGGCCACAGTCTGCCATTCCTGTGGCGTGGAAGGAAACTGTTGAGGAAAACAAAAATAAATGAGTATTTTTGCACATAAACATGGCAAGCAGATTAGACACAAACATTCTTGGCCAACCTCCAGATAGCATTTAGTAAGGGAAATTTAACAACGCCAAAGTATAAGGTACACCTATCATATTCCCCCTCCCCCCATCTCATGGGCCATTTCTAACATTATGGGGGGGGGGGGAATCTTGGACAAGTAACCCTCTTCACTTCATTGAGAGATGAATGTCTAAATACAGGGTATTACTTGGAACAGCCCCTCCTTAGTTACACTATTGGCAGCCCACTGGACAGGTAAGAAGTGTCATAATACAAAGATATAAATACACACTGTACACATTTGAGGACATTTGGACATTCTGCTATTACCTGTCAAGATAATAATAGGATACAAAAACTTGAAACAATAACATTTGAAAGTATACAGGCAGGCCCTTGCACTACATGCTTTGGGGAATTCATCCATAAATCTGAGCACAAAAGAGATGGGTATAGTGTGTATGGGTTTGGCAAAGTCAGCAGATAGATGATTGAGGATAGATAGAGAATTGGGATCAGCTGACTTAGCAGTTGGGGGAGGGAGGGTTACTAAAAATGATTTGGGGACACCACAAAAAAAAGCCTCTGCCACTCTGCCTGAATTTAAAGCTAAAATAACATTTCAAAACATTTTAGGGGGTGTTTGGGGTAAAGCACTACTATGGAGCTGATAAAATACATTGTTTTAAGTGACTACATGCGGTGAATATAGGGCCCGTAGAGCATGCTGGGGAGGTTAGTGAAGGACAATCTGTATGAAGGACCTAAAAAATGAATTACATAAAAATCCAGCATGCATGAGGACAAAGGGGACATTCCCAGCATATTACAATCATGGTAATTAGGGAATGAGGAAAGAAATACAATATATTAGCAAACATTAAATACAATGAAATGTGATATTAAAGGATAAAAATCTTACCTTCATATACTCCTTCTGCAGGACCTGGATGATGGCAGAACAGGTCTCTGGGATAATGATCCCCAGAGCCTGGGGGGAGATGCCTGTCGAGAACTTCAAGTCCTGCAGACTTCTCCCTGTCGCCAAAATACCGCAGGGTAGCGACCAGCCTCTGCTCCGGAGTGATGGCTTGCCTCATGCAGGTATCCTGCCTGCTAATATAAGGGGTCAGCGAAGCCAACAAACGGTGAAACACGGGGTCCGTCATCCTGAGAAAGTTCCTGAAATCATCAGGATTATTCTCACGGATCTCACGGAGCAAAGGCATATGAGAGAACTGGTCACGCTGAAGCAACCAATTCTTGGTCCATGAACTCCTCCCCACCCTGTTCATGGACTGGACTTGTGTCAAGGTCAGGACCCCAACACCAAGCCCCCACACAGCACGAACTCTACGAGGAGTACGCATGCGCAACATGGCTAGAAAACGGTCGGCTGCTCAGAACGAAGTAACAGAATGCACTGAAGAATAGCTAGGCCTGTGAAGAGCGACCTGAAAAACAGTAACGAATGAACAAGAACACAATGACTAAGTCACGCGGAACTTGCTTGCACACACTGAAGAGCAGATACAAACCCACAAGCACAAACTGAACGGCAGAAAACGATCTGAAAGCCACGAGTCTGAAAAAGCGCGAATCGTCTCTCACCAAACTTTTACTAACACGAGATTAGCAAAAGGAGCCCAAAGGGTGCCGCGCTTGGTTCTGAACTGGCCTTTTCTAGTCTCGTCGTACGTACTTGACGTCACCGCGTTCTTGGCGATCGGAAATTCCGACAACTTTGTGCGACCATGTGTACGCAAAACAAGTTTGAGCCAACATCCGTCGGAAAAAATCCTAGGATTTTGTTGTCGGAATGTCCGATCAATGTCCGATCGTGTGTACGGGGCATAACAGGAGCGAATTTCTCTTCATAGGGGTAGATTTCATCTCACTTCCTGTTGTCTCCTTCTGTTTGCAAGTAGGAGTCATTTGTAAGTTGGATGTTTGAAAGTAGGGTCCTGCCCTATATACTCTGCGGAAATTTGGGCCTTAGGTGTTGATGTTGCCACAACACTGTAAGCTCTCACAGAGCCCTGCTGTGAAATATTAGATCAAGAATTGTAATTACATGCACCTGTTGAACAGGGGCAGAAAAATTGGGCCTGTGGTGGTGGTGGTGCTGGTGCAACAACACTGTAAGTCCTCACAGTTACTCTTGGTGGGTGCAGAAACAGGCCCTGCTGTGCAATATTAGATCAAGAATTATAATTACATGCACCTGTTGAACAGGGGCAGAAAAATTGGGCCTTTGGTGGTGGTGGTGCTGGTGCCACAACACTGTAAGTCCTCACAGTTACTCTTGGTGGGCGCTGGAATGGGCCCTGCTATGAAATATTAGATCAAAAATTATAATTACATGTCCCTGTTGAACAGAGGCAGAAAAATTGGGCCTTAGGCACTGGTGCTGGTGCCACAACACTGCAACCCCTCACAGATACTCTAGTTGGAGCGCAAGAACGAGCCCTGCTGCAAAGAATTGCATCAAAAATTGTAATTACATGCCCCTGTTAAACAGGGACAAAAAATAAAGGGAGTTTTGCCTGGATCAACCTAAATGAGTTAATTGGTAATAAACCAAAAAATAGCAAGTGAGTATGGATCATTCATCCAAAACGCAGTTTGGATGCAGTTCTGATTGCCCTAAATGCATATAAGAAAAACCAAGAGAAGATAGTTCTCTTAGGAGGGTCAACACTAAGCATGCAGGTCATAGTGCATGCTTGGCCAATCATCAGCCAGCAATGCACTGTGATACCGCAGTGAATTATAGGCCGTGGCGCGCCACTCAAATTTGGCGCGAACGGCCCATAACGTTCGTAATTCGGTGAACGACCGAAATACACAATGTTCGAGACGAACATGCGTTCGACTCAAACACGAAGCTCATCCCTAGTAGGCATATTCATCTTGATTATTGGGGGGTCTGAGGGCCGCAGTAGCCTTCCGAAATAGGCCAGTTGCAGCCTCCTCCAGGTTACTCCTCTTCCTGGGACTTTTTGTTGGAATGCAGAGGGGAGGGACCTGGGTTTTTGGCAGGCTACTGGGGCCAGCCACCTCCTGGCTGCCACTTTCCACTGCCTGGCTGAGGCTTTCCTGTGTATGAAAAAGGGACATAGTTTTAGTTTTTTGTTCAGCAATCACACACAATTTTCAGCTCATGACTGTTGCAAATTGAATGTTAATAAATAGAAACGACTATCATTCTGACCCCAGCATTTTTCATTCTGGTCACAATCATTTTTGTCTACTACTGTCTACTGATATGTAAAACACTTTGTGAAATCATAAATTAGTGATCAAAAATAACATCTATTTAACATCATTAATTTGACAACCATAAATATTTTTAAGAAAGCTATACCTGACTCAAGCTGGGCTCCTCCACATGTTGCTGCCTGGAAGGCCCAGGTTGGTCATCAGAAGCCTAAGCTGGGGGGGGGGGGGGGGGGCCTCGAAGGAAGATTGGAGAGTGCTGGCTTGGATTCACTCTGGTCCGACAGAAAATGCAGTCTGTCATAGTACCACAGCCTGGGTACATAAATGTCATCTGCTGCTCCTGATCTCAGGGAATCCTGGACCTTCTTGTGCTCCCTAAGATATGTACTCCTCATGACACCAATTTTGGACTTTAAATACTTGATGTCTGCCGTGAGGATCATCGGCTTCACAAATTCAAGCAGTTTCTCCAGCGCTGCCTGCCTCTTTGTTTTGTTATAAAAAAATGGGTGTTTCACCTGCCACAGACAGGGCAGCTTCCTGAACATATCAATCAATATTGATAGAAATTCCATATCAATGAAGGGATCCATTTTTTCTGCAAGATACAACACAAGACAAACCCTAATGTCAGGCGAAACTCTCGACCCAATATAGGCCTCAATCTATAAGCAGTATAGGCCACTGATGCACCAAGTTAAAATTGTACCTTCGTTATAATGATCGGCGCTTCTGATACTCCTTCCTCCTCTCACAGATCGTGCGTATGACGCACGTGTCTTACGCTTTATATACACTGTGCATGCGTGAAACTCCACCTGCCCCTGACGTTCTTTCTAGTCTGTTTCCCGCCCCTTGTCTTTCAGTGCAGTGGGAGAGCACATGGCGGAGAAAGAGCAAGTGGCATGCAGAGGAGAGCAGCAACGACAAAAGCTCAGAGCCATGAACGTCCCGATCCCGGAGGAGATTTAAGGCCTCAAATATGTCCTTTATAGAGATGGTGGAGATGGTGGACATCTTGAAGAGCCATAGGTTAGTGACTGGTACTTGGTGGAAAGAGACACCTTGCCCACATCCCTATATACGAATACACAATGGGAAATTTCCTCTTGGTGGGACTTTTGAGAGCAGGAGTCTCAAAACGATGTATCAACACAGTATAGATAATAATTGTATTTTATTTATCAAAAGATTAAAAAGACATAACAATCAATCAAAAACCAAAGAAAGAACGGATGCTGGATTACCGATGGTGATGATACAACAATGATATAAGACAGATAAACAAAATACACTTATCCCCACAAAAAACTGTTCCAGCAAAGAGGAGCTGTACAGTAGAGACGGACGTGTTTCGAGGTTTTATCAGTATTATGACCTCTTCTTCAGGGGCTGGTGGTGAGGTACTTGTGGGGGCTGGTGGGGCTTGTGGGGGCTGGCCTGCGCGCCGTCGACTCGGAGGGCGACCCCGCCCACCAGCGCCGACGCTGTTGTCAGCTGTGAGACATCTGATGCTAATCAGCAGCACAATTTAAATCACAAGTGGAGACGCCTCACTCCAGGTTGGAGTGGACGTCTGACAGTACATTACAGCTGTTTAGCCCTTGAAGGTAAGCCATGATACTCCTTTTTACAACATATTACAGTAACTATTCCTAAGCCTAGCATGTATTGTACATGCAGAGCATATGGATGATGAATCTTGCATGAAGGAATAATTCCCCCAATGCTGATCCCTAGTTACCACTAATTTTAATCTACTATGCTTAATTTAGCTCGGCTAGAGAGCCTACATTCATGTCTTTTCCTTTTCTGCTTTGACTACAGCCATTGGTTGCAGAGGTTATTGTGGTGATCTTTCTCTGGTGCTTAGACTGGACAGCATTTGTTGAAGACACCTTTATCTGTAGTCTGCTATTGGGGATAATTACCCTAGATATGCATGACCTGGTATGTAGCAATTTTATACAAATGTATAGATATATACATATATAATTTAGGTGTGAGTCTAATCTAGACAACACCCTGGCTATATACAAGTCCTTTATATTATACATATCCTTCTCCCTCCCTCTTTCTAGCAAACAACCATACTTTAATATTGTAACATCTACAGTGTCGCCATCCGGTGGACCGGACGCCCTTTGTGTTTTGTCGCAGGCGGGATACATTGGGTCCCTTAGTGACGGCAGAGGCTCTTCAGTTTTGAACCTCAGTGGCTAACCATTCTATCCCTTTAAAGCTTTTAAACTGGATGCTGAAGGATGTTCTCCAAGGAATAATACGGTTAGAACTCTTTTATATAATACTGTGATATTTACATCATGCAAATATGCTAATAATGTGTTACGCTTGATTTACACGGTATTGTCTGTTTTTACGTTTTTCCTTCATTTATATATATTTATATATATTTTGTCTATCAAATGTTTTTAGACGGATTAAGTACCTCACTACCAGCCCCCTTTTTGTCTTTTTAATCTTTTGATAAATAAAATACAATTATTATCTATACTGTGTTGATACTTTTGGGACTCCTGCCCTCAAAAGTCCCACCAAGAGGAAATTTTCCATTGTGTATTCGTATATAGGGATGTGGGCAAGGTGTCTCTTTCCACCAAGTACCAGTCACTAACCTATGGTTATACAATTTCTGGGTAGTAAATACCCCCTTTTTCCTCGTCCCCCCTTTTGTGACGGGTACTTTCTGGAAAAATATAATTCTTTTGATTACATTTTTGATTGTATACTGAAAAATATATATTGTTTGTTTGTATCTGATCATGACGAAATATGTGAGTTCCAACTGGGATACCATGATGTCAGGACTATATAGGAATTTTGTACAGAGGGAACAGAGAGATACGGAACTGTCATCAGTGTTCATGAATCTCAGAAGGACTTTAGAGAAAAAATCCTCGTATCATTGGCACATTCACTCATTTAAAGAGTATATTAGGAATGAGATGAACCCTTTTGGGTTGCGTATTCAAATTTTTCCCAATCCTGAGGATATGAGTGTCAATTTCAAACACGAATGGGAGAAAAATCTCTCAAAATGCTCAACTTGGATGATGTCTCTATTAATGGATGAATACCAACGTAAGCTAATTGACGTAGAGAAGGAGTTGGAACTCCTGAATAAACAATTAATAGGATTTAAAGATCATGCAATGTTTGAACAGTATGATAAAAGCCTCAATGAGCATCTTGAACACTTCAACAGAGAGATCTTGATCAAAAAGGACAAAAAGTTCCTTAAGGACAAGATCGCCTTTCAGGAATCTAGGGCATATAATTGGAAGACTGCAATAACAAATAGAAATACTAAATGTTATAACCAAAATGTGGATGCATTGTCTGAGACTTCTTCTGTGTCGTCTTTTTCATCCAAGGGATCGTTTAAACGGAAGCAATCACGGAAGACCAAGAGGAATTCTCAGGGCAGTGGCTCACATGAAAAGCAACCAAAAAAAGTATCACCAACTCACGCACAAACGCCGGCATCTCTAGTCCACACTTGGTGTCAGGTAAAATAGGTGGTGAAGGTTCTTCCGCACCGGGACCTATAGATACAAATAACGCCCAGACTGATCGAACAAATGATGAAATTAAACAGTCCCGTATGCCACAAGAGAGTTTTTTAGTCAGTCCAGAAAACAATGTAAAATGTAAATGGTTCCCGTTCATTGGTTCCGTCAACTGAACCAATGAACGGACATAACCTGAATGTAGTGAATCTCTCCTCCTGTACCCTTAATGAGATTGAACTTTCTGTTTTGGCCCATGGTCTAAGCTTTTGTCCGGATCAGGATGTGGATAAGTTTGAGGTGACGAAAGATATTCAGCTATTCGCACACAAACTTATCCTGAAACAGTTATATTCCAAGGAGATACCCAAGGAGCCCAACTTTAAGTCACAGGAATTGATAGCACTCGATAACTTGATTTCATTATTGGATGAAAACGAGCCCCCAGATCTGATTGACCGGATCGACCTGGAGCACCTGCTCGGCCGATTTGATCAATCTGAACCTCCCCAACCTCCCATCCCGACTTTCAAGAAAAAATCGGACAAATTCCCCACTCTCAATACAAACTCCAACGTATTGGCTTTTGTCAAACTAGCATGTAGTGAAATCAGGAAAATTAAAACTAACTCTAAAAAAACAACACAATTTAAGTGACATGGAACGAAAAGCCCTTAAATCATTGGCCTCTAATCCCAATATTACTATAAAACCTGCAGATAAGGGAGGCAATATAGTCATCCTAGATAATGACCAGTATGTTGGAATATGTAATAAAATATTGTCCAACCAACAATGGTACTCCAAAATTTCATCCAATAAAATTGATAGGTTTAATAAACAATTCTACAAACTGGTAGATGAATCATATGCTGCTGGTCTAATTACAAAATCAGAACATGACTATATTAGGACTCCCTCACCTCGCATTCCAACATTTTATGCTCTACAAAAACTGCATAAGGACATCAGTAAACCATCGGGACGACCAATTATTTCAGGCAACGGTTCCTTAACTGAGAAATTAAGTCAGTTCATAGATGGCCATTTACGACCATACGTGCTGAACATACCTAGTTATGTCAGAGACACTCTACACCTTCTGCAAATTATAGACAACATTTGTGTTCCACCTAAGTCCCTTTTGGTAGCGTTGGATGTAGAAGCTCTTTATAGTTCGATACCCCATGATCAGGGTTTGAACTGTATCCAGCGCGTGTTACTACGAGATGGTCATCTCAATGCGGGGAAAAGACAATTCCTGATCGAGGCCTTGAACTTCATCCTGAATCACAATTATTTCACGTTCAATGGCAGTTTTTTCCTCCAGGTACAGGGGGTTGCGATGGGGACATCCTGTGCCCCATCGTATGCCAACCTGTACCTGGGGGAATGGGAGAGCATGTTGAGACAGTCAGTATTGACGTGTCCATACATGGAAAAGGTAGTGTTGTGGCGTCGATACATCAACGACATTTTTCTTGTTTGGGAGGGTACCCCTGAAGACCTTCAGATGTTCCTGTGTGAACTTAATAACAACCCATTCAATCTTACTTTTACCATGACCTTCCATGAATAGGACATTACGTTTTTGGACGTAACCATTCATAAACAACCTGATGGCTCTCTCACTAGTTCGCTCTATCGTAAACCAACTTCCGGTAACTCCATTTTACATGCTACAAGCTTCCATCCGCAACCGCTGATCTGTTCGATCCCCTACAGCCAGTACCTACGTGTCAGGTAGAACTGCACCAGTGACAAGGCTTTCAAGCGGGAGGCCGACTTACTGATGGGGAGACTCCTGGCACGTGGGTACTCAAAAAAATGCGAAGGCCTTTAAATTGGCTGCCAATATAGTTCCCAATGTAGTTTATGCGATTCGAATGAACGATTGGCCCTCTTTAAGATGTCTTTTTTAATTTTAATTATATCATGTTGGGCTTGATTGTGTCTAACAGCACTAGATGGGTATCAGGATTAGTTTGGAGATAAACTCTTGACATCACATTGTTAATTAATATGCATTTTCTGGTAATGACTCAGACTGTTATGCATTAAATTTATTTTGTTCTTTGTTTTTTACTGTACAGTTTTTTCTCCCTCCCTTCCATCTTTCCCTATGTATTCCTTGTAGTTCGCCCTGGCGCCACTGGGTGTCTGAAGCTCTGTGCCGATGCACGTCGGGGTACTTGTCTAGTCCGCGCCGGGATACCTCACTCGGCGCATGGGGGCCAATAGCACCATATCTATTTGGCAGCGTTTGGCCTCCTCCTTTGTTCGCCTATGGCTGAGATAGTTTATCTCGTTGCCATGGTGACCAGCACGCCACGGGCCACTGACGCGGACGTCAGCTCCGTCCCAGCATGGATTCCCTGTTCCCAGGATATGATGTACGTCTCCCTGGGCGGATATGCCATGCGTGGGGCTTGTGGGGGCTGGCCTGCTCGCCGGGGACTCGGAGGGCGACCCCGCCCACCAGCGCTGACGTTGTTGTCAGCTGTGAGACATCTGATGCTAATCAGCAGCACGATTTAAATCACAAGTGGAGATGCCTCACTCCAGGTTGGAGTGGACGTCTGACGGTACATTACAGCTGTTTAGCCCTTGTAGGTAAGCCATGATGCTCCTCTTTACAACATATTACAGTAACTATTCCTAAGCCTAGCATGTATTGTACATGCAGAGCATATGGATGATGGATCTTGCATGAAGGAATAATTCCCCCAATGCTGATCCCTAGTTACCACTAATTTTAATCTACTATGCTTAATTTAGCTCGGCTAGAGAGCCTACATTCATGTCTTTTCCTTTTCTGCTTTGACTACAGCCATTGGTTGCAGAGGTTATTGTGGTGATCTTTCTCTGGTGCTTAGACTGGACAACATTTGCTGAAGACACCTTTATCTGTAGTCTGGTATTGGGGATAATTACCCTAGATATGCATGGCCTGGTATGTAGCAATTTTATACAAATGTATAGATATATACATATATAATTTAGGTGTGAGTCTAATCTAGACAACACCCTGCCTATATACAAGTCCTTTATATTATACATATCCTTCTCCCTCCCTCTTTCTAGCAAACAACCATACTTTAATATTATAACATCTACAGTGTCGCCATCCGGTGGACCGGACGCCCTTTGTGTTGTGTCTCAGGCGCGGGATACATTGGGTCCCTTAGTGACGGCAGAGGCTCTTCAGCCTTGAACCTCAGTGGCTAACCATTCTATCCCTTTAAAGCTTTTAAACTGGATGCTGAAGGATGTTCTCCAAGGAATAATACGGTTAGAACTCTTTTATATAATACTGTGATATTTACATCATGCAAATATGCTAATAATGTGTTACGCTTGATTTACACGGTATTGTCTGTTTTTACGTTTTTCCTTCATTTATATATATTTTGTATATCAAATGTTTTTAGACGGATTAAGTACCTCACCACCAGCCCCTGAAGAAGAGGTCATAATACTGAGATAACCTCGAAACGCGTCGGGCTCTACTGTACAGCTCCTCTTTGCTGGAACAGTTTTTTGTGGGGATAAGTGTATTTTGTTTGTCTGTCTTATATCATTGTTGTATCATCACCATCGGTAATCCAGCATCCGTTCTGTCTTTTGTTTTTGACTGATTGTTATGTCTTTTTAATCTTTTGATAAATAAAATACAATTATTATCTATACTGTGTTGATACATCGTTTTGAGACTCCTGCCCTCAAAAGTCCCACCAAGAGGAAATTTCCCATTGTGACATCTTGAAGAGGGCCAACTATGATGGGAAGCATGGACCTTACCCAAACCCAAATGTGAGAAAGGCCAAGATCATGGCTAAAGTTATAAAAGTTTGCACAAGAATTTTGGGGTACGACAATACAAGGCTCAATTGAGGAAACACTGGTCAGACCTGAAATTGAGGGAGCAGGATCAATACAGAAAGATCAAGAGAGTTCTTCAAAAAAGTAAGTAGTTGTTGTGTATTCCTATTATTATTATTACTTGCATGCTGCTCCATGTGCTTTTCTTTACTGTTGTACAGTTTAAAATGGCAACTTTCATGTTCATGGGCACAGTAATCGGTCATAGGAAACATCGTTCTTTCACCCACTTATAAGATGCAGATACAGGTTAACTACATTTGTTCAGGCCTATTTGTATTAAAAGAAGTCTGTTTAGATTTCTAGGGTTTGTAACTAGAATGAAATGGAAACGTGATTCAGTGTAAGGAAAGGACACTCAGCAGCTGTTTACACGTCTGGACGCAGGAGCACTAGTGTGGGACACCAGAACAAACTTTTTGGGGTGTCCCACACAGGTTCTCCAGTGGATACTAGGGGTGTCTCCATGTGTGAAAATTGTACAAAAAAGGTAAGTATTCCAGCTTTAAGGAAATAGCTTGGAACTCTGCCAAAACAGACAATTGTACGACACTTCCAAGCAATGTTTCATATGACTATTTCTGGCCTCAAATATATATGTGTTAAGTATACCTTTTTTTTATTCACATAGGGGAGAAAAGACGGGACATCTGAGGACACCAGGGACCCACAACCTCCTAAAGAAGGGGAAATCCTAATACCACAAGCAGAGGATGAGGAGGGAGAGGTTTCTGAAGTGGCCGAAATAGTCACCACAACAGGTGAGTGTCTGAGACCACAGCTTCAGGTAATAGATGTATGCCTGCATATTTATAATACATTGTGTGTTTTTTTTAAATTTAGGTGATGTGGATGTTGTGGAAGAAGAATCTCATTTCACAAGTGAAAGTACCCAGATCGTCATCGGGGAGATAATGGGGTGCAATTGAGATTAAGAAAATATAAAGGAAACCATGAATGATGTTCAACAAAAAATGAAGAACATCATTGATGTTTTAGGCAGAATATAAAACACACAAAAATTGTACCATTTTATCGTGTACTTTTTATTTTAAAAACAAGTTTTAAAGTATTTTAAAAGCCAAATTTTGAAGATGCACACGTTGTGTCAACGTATGCTATCTGCCATCACGGGATATCAATGTACACGTTTTGTGGGTGCAACCCCTTCCATGCAACTCAAGTAGGTGAGAGGAAGGGGTTGCACCCCCAAAACACGTCAATTGATCCCACACGATGGGAGCTAGCACATGTTGACATTAGGCATGGGATCAGGGGGGAAATCCCCAGTTTCAATCACAATTTGTGTGCATCTTCAAAATTTGGCTTTTACAGGGGTGACATCACCCCATCTGATGAAGGCAATATCAACACAGTTTGGACATACTAAATGTCTAATATTGCCTTCACTTTATCAAAGCTGAACTTTGTAAGTTCCTGAGTTGTGTATGTTATGGTTTGAAACATGCCTGTTTAACCAAAAAAAGGATATTTCTAATGTGAAAAAAAATGTTATACACCAAAGATGTTGGTTTGTTCAAAAACCCTTTTCTAACGCACATGTGAATGTGCTTTAAGTAAAATGTTTTCTACTCAACAATGTGTGGCTTCTTCTTTCAATGCTCAATTGTAATTTTTGTAGTAAGTTGGTGTTTACAGTGACAATGGGGATTATGTACTAAAGGCAAATCCACTTTGCACTACAAGTGCAGTTTCAGTGCAGTTTCAAGTGCACTTTTGCAGTGCACTTGGAGTGAAAAGTGGAATTTCCTTTAAATAAGTAAATAACTCCCACAGTGCTTTATAATTTGCCACAATCACGCCATTTTCATGACTCCATAAATTTCAGTCATGGTGCTGAAAATGATGAAGAATTTTATCAGTAATGCATTACATACATTAACAACAAAAAAAAGGTGTGTGTATGTGTAGCAGACCCACAAAATAATAGTTCGCTGAAGAATAGATTGTCACCTCATGTATCAAGAAAACTACGTTTGTACAATTGAACAAAAAGGCAAAAAAGAAAAGCCCATTGGATAACCTAGGAGTCAGCTAAAAGAAACACAAGCAGTAAATGAAAGTAAATATTATTTAGGTCTAAATAAAACATTTATGTTTAACAGGTTTTGTGGCATATCAGTGGCCCCCCTACCCGCAAAGTACTCTAGATATTTTTCACGAACTTCACAGGCCCTTTGGGGGGGCAAGCCAGGATGGCCAGCTTCAAGAGCCATCAGGGTTGTATCCGGTAATAAGCCGGCCTCAGTCCCAACATAGTTCAAAGCATTTTTTCGTAAAAAGTTATGCAATATGCAGCATGCCATAACTATATGATTGAGTTTATATTCCGTCATGTTGATCGCTGTGAGAAATAGGCGGAACCGGCTGGCCATTATTCCAAAGGCATTTTCCACCACTCTTCTGGCTCTGGCCAGTCGGTAGTTAAAAACCCTCTGCTCTGGGGTGAGGGTCCTCATGGGAAATGGCCGCATCAGGTGTTCACCCAGACCAAATGCTTCATCAGCGACAAAGACGAACGGAGTCCTTCCACGTTCTCTTCAGCAGGTGGCAATCCCAAGCCACCATTCTGGAGCCGTCTGTAAAATTCGGTCTGGGCGATGACTCCACCATCCGACATCCAGCCATTCTTCCCCACGTCCACATACAGGAACTCATATGTCGCCGACACCACCGCCAACATCACAATACTATTAAACTCCTTATAGTTATAATAGTATGACCCCGAGTTGGGGGTGGGACGATGTGGACGTGCTTCCCATCTATTGCCCCTCCGCAGTTGGGAAAGTCCCACGGCTGGGCAAACTGGGAGGCCACAGTCTGCCATTCCTGTAGCATTGAAGGAAACTGGGGAGTCAAACAAGAAAAAAAAAAATAGTCATTTTGCACATAATCTTTGCAAGCAGATTAAACACAAACATTCTTAGTCAACATCAGCATTAACATTTATTTGAAGGAGTATTTAAAGACAAAAAGATAAGGTCCACTTATCAGATTCCTCACACCCTCTGATGGCCCATTGTAAAAATTTTAGGGGGGAGATGTTTTGGACAGGTAACCCTCTCAATGTTGCCAACCGTCAGCCAGTAAAAAACAGGCAATTTTCTCCTGCCAGTAAATGCTGAAAAAGGAAAAGGAAAAAGTTGCCAGTAAAAAATATGGCTGTGATGTTCGGCTCGGTCCGGAGCTGGCCGAGACCATCCGAGTCCCTGCTACAGTGTGTTCGGGCAGCTCTGGTGGAGGCGGTGCCCGAGCATGTCATGTGATGTCATGGTGCAAGGGAGCAAAGCAGAGTGGCCAGAGCCTCATGTGTGGGTGTGCAGGACAGGAACAGGGCAGGTCAGGAGCGGGACTGTCAGTGCTGTTTAGACTTGAGTGGACTGAAGGGACCAAGAGTCAACGTCATGTGTGTGCCTTCCTATTGTAATTTCTTGCCCTCCTAAGTCCTTTTCCTGAGCTACTTACTTACTATATCGAAAATAAAATAAGAAATATGTTTTTTGCCCTAATATCTACCTTAACCACTTGACCACTGGGCACTTAAACCCCCTTAATAACCAGACCAATTTTCAACTTTCGGTGCTCTCACATTTTGAATGACAATTACTCAGTTATGCAACACTGTACCTATATGAAATTTTTGTCCTTTTTTTCCCACAAATAGAGCTTTCTTTTGGTAGTATTTAATCACCACTGAGTTCTTTATTTTTTGCACTATAAAAGAAAAAAGACCGAAAATTCTGTAAAAAAATGCATTTTTCTTTGTTTCTGTTATAAAATTTTGCAAATTAGTAATTTTTCTTCATATATTTTGGCCAAAATTTATACCGCTACATATCTTTGGTAAAAATAACCCAAATCGGTGTATATTATTTGGTCTTTGTGAAAGTTATAGAGTCCAAAAGCTATGGTGCCAATATCTGAAAATTGATCACACCTGAAGTGCTGACGGCACTAATTTCTTGAGACCCTAACATGCCAGAAAAGTACAAATACCCCCCAAATGACCCCTTTTTGGAAAGAAGACATTCCAAGGTATTTAGAATGATGCATGATGAGTTTTTTTGAAGTTGTCATTTTTTCCCACAATTCTTTGCAAAATCAAGATTTTTAAACATTTTTTTTTTTCCACAAAATTGTCATATTAGCAGGTTATTTCTCACACACAGCATATGTATACCACAAATTACACCCCAAAACACATTCTGCCATTAATCCCGAGTACGACTATACCACATGTGTGAGACTTTTACACAGCGTGGCCACATACAGAGGCCCAACATGCACGGAGCACCTTCAGGCGTTCTGGAGTGCCCAGGCCAATTCTGACATTTCTCTCCTACATGTAAAAATCATCATTTATTTGCTAGAAAATTATATAGATCCCCAAAACATTATATATGTTTTTTTAGCAAAAACCCTACAGAATACAATGGTGGTCGTTGCAACTTTTTATCTCGCACGATATTTGCGCAATTTGTGCTTTAAAAAAAACAAAACCGTAAAGTTAGCCCAATGTTTTTGCATAATGTGAAAGATGAAGTTATGCCAAGTAAATAGATACCTAACATGTCACCCTCCAAAATTGCACACGCTCGTGGAATGGCACCAAACTTCGCTACTTAAAAATTCCCATAGACAACGCTTTAAAATTTTTTTACTGGTTACATGTTTTGAATTACAGAGGAGGTCTAGGGCCAAAATTATTGCTCTCTCTCTACCGATGTGTGGTTTGAACACCATTTTCATATGTGGGCGGGACTTACGTATGCGTTCGCTTCTGCATGCGAGCACACGGGGACACGGGGAAAATGTTTTTTTTTATTGTTCATTTTACTTATTTTAGTTTGGTGCTTTTGTCCAAAAAATAAATTTTTTGATCACTTTTATTCCTATTACAAGGAATGTAAACATCCTTGTAATAGGAATATGGCATGACAGGTCCTCCTTACAGTGAGATATGGGGTCAATAAGACCCCACATCTCACCTCTAGGCTGGGAATCCTGAAATAAAAAAAAAAACAATCCTGGCTTCGATCGTAGCGGTGAGTCGGTAGAAGCACCTGAGGGTGGCGGGAGGGGGGGTGTCCCCTCTCGCCTCCCGTAAGAACAATCAAGCAATGGAACAGCCACTATGATTGTTCATATGGTGTAGGGAATCGCCGGATGAAAAAGCTGATATCTGAATGATGCCTGTAGCTGCAAGCATCATTCAGATATCCCCGAACAAAGTCAAGGACGTCGTATGACGGCCGGCGGGCGGGAAGTGGTTAAAATGCATTTTTTTTTAACACAAAGTTGTCCATTTATACAATATTTCTAACATATAGCATGTACATACCAAAAATGACACCTCAAAATAGATTCTCCTACTCCTCCTGAGTATGGCAATACCACATGTGTGAGACTTCCACAGCCTGGCCACATACAGAGGCCGAGTACAGTTGAGCATGGCTGAGCATGGCTGGGAATGGCAAAGTATGGCTGGGTATCACAGAGTATGGCTGGGCATGGCAGAGTATGGCTGGGTATGGCAGAGTATGGCTGGGTATGGCAGAGTATGGCTGGGTATGGCAGAGTATGGCTGGGTTTTGCAAAGTATGGCTGGGTATGGCAGAGTATGGCTGGGTATGGCAGAGTATGGCTGGGTATGGCAGATTATTGCGGGGTATTGCGATGTTTTGCAGGGTATTGCGGGGTATTGCAGAGTATTGCGGGGTATTGCTGGGTATTGTGGGGTATTGCAGGGTATTGCGGAGTATTGCAGGGTATTGCAGAGTATTGTGGGGTATTGCAGGGTATTGCAGGGCATTGCGGTATTGCAGGGTATTGCAGAGTATTGCAAAGTATTGCAGAGTATTGTGGGGTATTGCAGAGTATTGCGGGGTATTGCGGGGTATTGCAGAGTATTGCAGAGTATTGCGGGGTATTGCAGAGTATTTTGGGGTATTGCAGAGTATTGCGGGGCATTGCAGAGTATTGCAGAGTATTGCGGGGTATTGCAGAGTATTGCGGGGTATTGCAGAGTATTGCGGGGTATTGCAGAGTAGTGCAGGGTATTGCAGAGCATTGAGGGATGGCTCAGCATGGATGGATGGATGGCAGTTGTCACAGAGCAGCGCTGTGGGCACTACACATCCAGCCCACAGCGCTGCTGCCATCCGATCTCTCCCCCTCTGTACAGATCGGTACAGAGAGGGGAGAGAGGAACCGTCATGACATGACGCCGGTTTGTTTACATGTGATCGCTCCGTCATTTGACGGAGCGATCACATGGTAAACAACCGTGATCTGTGATGCGCCGGGTCCTCTGCACCCGGCGGTCACGGATGTTCCTGTGGGCGCGCGGGAGCGGTTTTCCGGGGTCACATCATAGTACGTGCTCCCAGAGTTATCCAACCGCCCTGCAGACGTCATTTGGCTATGGGCCGGTTGGTAACTGGTTAAATCACATTGCTAATTGCATATTGTACTTGTTTGTAGCCTAAATACAAAAATTTGCACTTAAAACTGTAATTTTGTAACTTTTGGAAATGCCAGTAAAAACTTGGCTGTGCCAGGAAATTCTGGTTGTCGTGTCAGTAAATTTCAATCTGGTAGGTTGGCAACACTGAACCCTCTCCACTTCATTGAGAGGTGAATGCATACATAATAATGTGTGTTACATTGGCCAGGCCCTCCTTGCTTACACTATTGGCAGTCCATGGGCTGCTAATAGTGTACTTCAGGTAAGAAGTGTCATAATACAAAAATATGAATACACACTGTACAAATTGAAGCACTTTTTTACATTCTGCAATTACCTATCAAGATAATAGGAGAACAAAACTTTAAACAGTACCATTTGAAAGTATTCTGGCAGGCCCTTGCACTACATGCTTTGGTGAATTCATCCATAAATATGACCACAAAAAAGGTATGGGTTTGGCAAACATAGGGTAGGTAAAAATGTAGCGCTAATAAAGCTGTGTGAAACAGCTATGTGAACAAAAAATGAAAGACATGTGAGTGTACATATGTAAAATATGGACTACAAACAAGCAAATCCTATGAGAGTGATGAAACACAAGTGAATCAATAAAGGAGTGATAAGTGAATCACAAATGCAATATGATAGTGATAATGGAAAAGAGTCCATCAGATGGTAACAACATATAAACAGTCAAAAATAAAAGCGTTGGCAGCAAATATCCCCAAAGGAAAGGATGATGAGGACCAAGAGTCTATTAAATTGAGGACATCTTCATATGAGCAGTCAGGGACATCAAGAGTAGTGTAAACAGCATGTATCATAAAAAGGAAATGAATGGGTACTCTTACCAGAACAAATGGATCTGGTTGTCAGCGACACCAGATCAATCAAGCATGGATAGAGACAGCTCTAGGTATCCTGGTATGGTCAGCAGGGAAACTGGAGTAGGCATCGATATCTTTGGAAGACAGTCTGGTCTCAGATGAGCAGAGCATGACAAGCTGTGTGGATCATCTTAGCAGGGTCGATCTAGAAGCGGTGATCATACTGGATGAATTCTGTCTTCCAAAGATATCGAAGCCTGCTCCAGTTTCCCTGCTGACCATTCCAGGATAGCCCCAGGAAGACGCAAGCGCTTTTGATCTACTACACGATCAGCGTCCCTTGTCTCGCTTTTCCACTCGGGGTCCGGAGCCCGAGTGGTTTAATTTCAGAGTCAGACAAGCTTTTTGGGTTTCTATCCATATCCTGGCATGACACTTCCATCCAACATCTGAAGGGATCCAGAGATCGGAGACACTACCTATCAGGAGGTCCTACAGTCCCCCACAGAGGGTTATCTGTCTGCTTGAATGACCCTACGCTGGAGGGGGTCCACCTTTTCCGGTAAGGGTCTCTACACACAGACTGCCATTCTGACACTGTGATCCATCCTTCCACCATCCATGCCCCAGGGAGCTTCATAACATTTCATCTCCTGATTTGGAACTTAGTCACCTGTGTATATTGATTCATGTTACACTCACTACTCAATGTGGACATTACGTTGCATTTTATGTGTTTTGGATGTAATTTTTCACGTTACTATTTACTGCTCACTATATTATGTTTGCATACATACTATGTATGTTTTTTCATATCCACATATAGCGCAACTTTATTTTTATTATTTTGGAATTTCTACCATAGAGATATTAGATGGTCATTAGTTGCTGCTTCCATATAATCTAGCGCGGTATATTTTTTTTCCTTTTACCATTTATATGAGAGAATTGGTCACACTAGAGCAACCAATTCTTCGTCCATGAACTCCTCCCCACCCTGTTCATGGACTGGGCTAGGGTCAAAGCAAGAACCCCAACACCAAGCTCCCACATAGCATGAACTCTACTACGAGTACGTAACCGCAACATGGCTTCAAAATGGTCGACTGGTCAGAACGAACTAACAGAAAGCACTGAAAAACAGAAAGGCCTGAGAAGAGCGAGCTGAAAATCAGAAACGTGTGTACGTCACTGTGTTCTTGACGTTCGCGAATTCCGACCAACTTTGTGTGACTGTGTGTAGGCAAGACAAGTTTGAGCCAACATCCGTCGGAAAAAAAACATGGATTTTGTTGTCGGAATGTGCAATCGTGTGTACAGGCAGAAGACTTTCAGAGTATGTTTGCTCCAAATCCACAAAAGCCAATATAGCAGCCATATTTGCCATTTTTGCTTTTTCCTTCCTTGGTAGCTAAGAATACAGTGCCTTGAAAAAGTATTCATATCCCTTGAAATTATCCACATTTTGTCATGTTACAACCAAAAACATAAATGTATTTTATTGGGATTTTATGTGATAGACCAACACAAAGTGGCACATAATTGGGAAGTGGAAGGAAAATGATAAATGGATTTCAAAATTTTTTACAAATAAATATGTGAAAAGTGTGGCGTACATTTGTATTCAGCCCCCCTGAGTCAATACTTTGTAGAACCACCTTTCGCTGCAATTACAGCTGCACGTCCTTTTGGGTATGTCACTAGCAGCTTTGCACATCTAGAGAGTGACATTTTTGCTCATTCTTCTTTGTAAAAAAGCTCAAGCTCTGTCAGATTGGATGGAGAGTGTCTGTGAACAGCAATTTTCAAGTCTTGCCACAGATTCTCAATTGGATTTAGGTCTGGACTTTGATTGGGCCATTCTAACAGATGAATATGCTTTGTAGGGATGGGCAAACGGTTCGGCCCGCGCATACGTTCGGGCCGAACTTTAGCTGTTCGGATGTTCGACGAACAGCCGAACAAACGGGTAGTTTGACCGTTTGTTCGCCCCCCCCAAACCAACCACAATGCATTGCGGTGCTGAACAGTGCATTGCAAGCCCTTATTGGATGAAGCAGTGAAAGCTTCAGCCAATCAGGGCACGGAGCACTGTCAGAGTCATGATTGGACACTGTCATCATGACTTTATCCAATCAATGCTCATTCCTGCCCCACAGTATAAAAGTATTCTTTCAATGGCAGCCATTTTTAGTGTGATTTCGTCATGGAGAGAGATAGAACAGAGCTTTGTTCAGTGCTATAAGTTAGTTAGTGTGCTATACTGTGCTATTTTGCTTCAATTGTCAGTGTAGAATATTAGTTTAGTGTCAGTCTAGGGATAGTGTGAGTGTAGTGAGGAGGACCATCATTCAGCTTTGCATAGTGTGCAGCTAGAATAGGGACAGCTCAGATAGTTTCCGTGTAGTGTAGTGAGACTGTGTCATTCATACATACATTAGTGTAGAGTAAGGACAGCTCATATAGTTTCAGTGTAGTGTAGTGAGACTGTGTCAGTAATCTGGACATTAGTGTATAGCTAGAGTAAGGACAGTTCAGATAGCGTCAGTGTAGTTGAACACGTCTATTTGATTGTTACTGCCAGTTTAATGCCATATAGTTCTGTGGGCGTTACTGGCAGGTTAACGCCATATAGTTTTGTGCGTTACTGCCAGCTTAACGCCAGTTACTTCTGTGTGCATTACTGCCAGTTTAACGCCATCTAGTTTTGCGTGCATTACTGCCAGTTTAACACCTTATCGTTTTGTGTGCGTTATTGGCAGTTTAACGCCATATAGTTTTGTGCGTTACTGCCAGTTTAACGCCATTTACTTCTGTGTGCATTACTGCCAGTTTAACGCCATATAGTTTTGCGTGCGTTACTGCCGGTTTAACACCATATAGTTCTGTGTGTGTTACTGCCAGTTTAACACCATATAGTTTTGTGTGCATTACTGCCAGTTTAACGCCATATAGTTCTGTGTGTGTTACTGCTAGTTTAACGCCATATAGTTTTGTGTGCGTTACTGCCAGTTTAATGCCATTTACTTCTGTGTGCGTTACTACCAGTTTAATGCCATATGGTTTTGTGCGTTACTGCCATTTTAACACCATATAGTTCTGTGTGTGTTACTGCCAGTTTAACGCCATATAGTTTTGTGTGCATTACTGCCAGTTTAACGCCATATAGTTTTCTGTGTTACTGCCAGTTTAACGCCATTTGCTTCTGTGTGCGTTACCACCAGTTTAACGCTAGGGATGGACTTTATGTTCGGGTCGAACATGAGTTCAACTCGAACATTGACTGTTCGCCCGTTCGCCAAATAGCAAACAATTTTGGGTGTTCGCGGCAAATTCAAAAGCCTATGGGAGAAATCAAAAGTGCTAATTTTAAAGGTTAATATGCAAGTTATTGTCATAAAAAAGTGTTTGGGGACCCGGGTCCTGCCCCAGGGGACATGTATCAATGCAAAAAAAAGTTTTAAAAATGGACGTTTTTTTCGAGAGCAGTGATTTTAATAATGCTTAAATGAAACAATAAAAGTGAAATATTCCTTAAAATTTCGTACCTGGGGGGTGTCTATAGTATGCCTGTAAAGTGGCGCATGTTTCCCGTGTTTAGAACAGTCTGATAGCAAAATGACATTTCTAAAGGAAAAAAAGTAATTTAAAACTACTCACGGCTATATGAATTGTCGGTCCCGGCAATACATATAAAAGTCTTTGAAAAAATGGCATGGGATTCCCCCACAGGGGAACCCCTAAGCAAAATTTTTTAAAAAAATGCGTGGGAGTCCCCCCAAATTTCATACCAGGCCCTTCAGGTCTGGTGTGGATATTAAGGGGAACCCCGCGCCAAAATTTAAAAAAAAATGGTGTGGGGGGTCCCCCTCAAAATCCATACCAGACCCTCCAGGTCTGGTATGGATTTTATGGGGAACCCTGCACCAAAATTTTAAAAAAAATGGTGTGGGGTCCCCCCAAAAATCCATACCAGACCTTTATCCGAGAAGGCAACCTGGCAGGGGGGACGAGAGAGCAGCCCCCCTTCCTGAACCGTACCAGGCCACATGCCCTCAACATTGGTAGGATGCTTTGGGGTAGCCCCCCAAAGCACCTTGTCCCCATGTTGATGGGGAGAAGGGCCTCATCCCCACAACCCTTGCCCGGTGGTTGTGGGGGTCTGCGGGCAGGGGGCTTATCGCAATCTGGAAGCCCCCTTTAACAAGGGGACCCCCAGATCCTGGCCCCCCCGTGTGAATTGGTAATGTCTTTAATAATGTCTTCTTCTTTCCCCGCTTCTTCCATCCTCTTCTGGTCTTCCTTCAGTTTTCTTCTTCTTCCTCCATGTTGTTCTTCCCCCGCTTCCTCCTCTATCTTCCTCTGCTTCATCCTCCGATCCTCCCCCTCTGACGCACGGGGACATCCCTATGGCTTTCCTGGGGTGTCAGAGGGGGGTGGGGTCACCCGTTTATGTAAACGGGTGACCCCGCCCCCTCTGACACCACGGAGGAAGCCATAGGGAAGTCCCCGTGCGTCAGATGGGGGCGGGTGACCGGGTGGCCCCCGCCCTCAGTTATATAATAGATGTCACAAGAACAGAAGCGTCACACAGCGGGAGACTCCCATTGAGGCGGATCGTCCGGAGGACGAATCGGGGAAGAAGAAGCCGGAGGAAGATGCCGGAGGAGAAGACCGGAGGAAGGAGCAGAGGACCGGAGGAAGAAGCAGAGGAAGATAGAGGAAGAAGCGGGGGGAAGAACAAGATGGAGGAAGAAAACTGAAGGAAGACCAGAAGAAGATGGAAGAAGAAGTGGGAAAAGAAGACATTAATAAAGGATTTGTCAAAAACCGGCTATTATCTTTTTTAACATTTTTGACACTTTTTTGTGAAATGGTACTGGTACATTTGTACCCTGTTACCAATTCACATGGGGGGCCGGGATCTGGGGGTCCCCTTGTTAAAGTGGGCTTCCAGATTCCAATAAGCCCCCCACCCACATATCCCCACAACCACCGGGCAAGGGTTGTGGGGATGAGGCCCTTGTCCCCATCAACATGGGGACATCCTCAACATGTTGAGGGTATGTGGCCTGGTACGGTTCAGGAGGGGGGGCGCTCTCTCGCCTCCCCTCTTTTCCTGTGGCCTGCCAGGTTGTGTGCTCGGATAAGGGTCTGGTGTGGATTTTTGGGGGGACCCCCACGCTATTTTTTTTTAATTTTGGCACGGGCTTCCCCATAAAATCCATACCAGACCTGAAGGGTCTGGTATGGATTTTGAGGAGGACCCCTACTCCATTTAAAAAAAAAAAAATTGGCGCAGGGTTCTCCTTAATATCAATACCAGACCTGAAGGGCCTGGTATGGAATTTGGGGGGACCCCCATGCAATTTTTTTTTTTACAGTTTGGTTCGGGGTTCCCCTTAATATTCATCCCAGACCCAAAGGGCCTGGTAATGGACTGTGGGGGAATCCAACGCCATTTTTTTAAAATCACTTTTATGTGTATTGCCGGGACCGACAATTCATTATAGCCGCGAGTACATTTAAATTACTTTTTTCCTTTAGAAATGTCATTTTGCTCTCGGACTGTTCTAAACATGGGAAACATGTGCCACTTTACTGGCATACTATAGACACCCCCCAGGTACGAAATTTAAAGGAATATTTCACTTTTATTGTTTCACTTTAAGTATTATTAAAATCACTGCTCTCGAAAAAAAACGTCAGTTTTTAAAACTTTTTTTTGCATTGATACATGTCCCCTGGGGCAGGAGCCAGGTCCCCAAACACTTTTTATGACAATAACTTGCATATAAGCCTTTAAAATTAGCACTTTTGATTATTCATGTTCGTGTCCCATACACTTTAACGGTGTTCGCTTGTTCAAACAAATTTTTTTCCTGTTCGCATGTTCTGCTGCGAACCGAACCGGGGGGTGTTCAGCTCATCCCTAGTAATAAACCAGGATCTATCCAAATAAGATGGAAAGGATCTTTTTTTTTTTTTTTTTTTTTTTTGAATTTTAGGACTTTCCATTTCCTGCCATCTTTTCGGTATCTGACTCTTTGCAGCATTCAACAATATAGGAACAATAGACGTTTGATATTGTTTGACTGACTCAGCTGTCCCCTGGAACAAACACATTGATGAGTCTTCCAATATAGTTTTATTAGTAATTTCCTTTATTAGATGTAAGATTTTCTTCCAAAATACTTTAATGATGGGGCATTCCCACCATATATGTGCCATTGTTCCTATGGCTTTACACCCTCTCCAACATTCCACGGATTTCTCCGGATGGAATTTGCTAATTTTGTCTGGTGTCGCATACCACCTTGCTAAACACTTAAAATTTGTTTCAATCATCTTAGTGTCAACAGAGGATCCATGTGTCATTTTCAAAATTTTTTCTAAAGTATGTTTACTACATTGAATACCTAATTCCTTTTCCCATTTCTTAATGTAGGGCGGCACATCCAGTTCCTCTCTAAACATTTGAATTTTATAAAGTCGTGAAATATTATTCTTTGATTTTTCTCTCTTACAGAGCTGCTCCAGCGGCCTGTAGTTTTCTTCGCCTCTAATAGGCTTCGGAGGCTTCGGAAGTTCCTCAACAAAGTGCGTCAACTGGATGTACCGCCATGCATCAATCACCATTAAATTTGTCCCTGTTCTTAAATCGTGATAAGTGCAAATTTTCCCATCTTTAATTATATCTTTTAATTGTGCATTTCCATTCTTTATCCAATTCCCTCCCACCTCCCTTATTCCCGGTACAAAAAATTTATTATCCTTCAAATAAATCAAAGGTGAGTTGAAATCCCATTTATTTTGTGAGTGGATCTGGTCCCATAATTTTAATGTATTAAGTGTTAACTCTGGTGTCTTTGTGCCTAGTGTTCTGTATTGTGGAGGGTTCCAAATTATGTGACCTAAATGTGTATTACTCATACTATGTTCAATGTTGACCCATCTCTTATCTGAAGCCTCCCTTGACCATTCCATAACCCATGAAAGTGTCGCTGCCATATAGTACTTTTTAAAATCCGGGATAGCTAGACCTTCCTGTTTTTTCCCTCTACTCAGTACTGTGTATGCTTTTCATGTTTTTTTGTTAACCCAGACAAATTTTGCGATTATACCTCGTATAGCTCTCAAATATGGCTGTGGGAGAGAAATTGGAAGCATCTGGAATTTATAAAGGATTTTCGGGGCCAGCACCGTTTTTACTGTGTTAATGCGCCCAATCCAAGAGAGAGGGCGCAATAATAATTTTTTAGTTTCCTTCTTAATCTCATCCAACAAAGGTATATAGTTTATTAGATATATATTCTTCACTGAATTGGACAGTTTAACTCCTAAGTATTTTTCCAAGGAAAATGAAATTTCCTAGAGAGTTTTTCTTCTTCCTGTTTATCGACATTTATATTTAAGATTTCAGACTTGCTGAGATTTATTTTAAAGTTTGAGATATCTCCATATCTTTTTAAAACCTTCAGCAAGTTTGAAATCGCAATCCTTGGGTTGGTGATGTAGAAGAGAACATCATCGGCGAACGCCGCTAGTTTATGTTCCTCAGTCCCTATCTTTACCCCACTGCAGTCTGGGTTGGTACGGATAGAAGCCAACAGGGGTCCCAAGGTTAATACAAATAAAAGAGGGGACAATGGACACCCCTGTCTGGTTCCGTTCTCCATTTTAAAAGGTTTCGAAAGAACCCTGTTCACTTTAACGGACGCCGTAGGGTGATTGTATAATACTTTTATCCATTTAAGTAATCTTGGTCCTACTCCCATAGATTCCAATGTTTTTGTCATGAGTCCCCAGTCTACCCTGTCGAAGGCTTTTTCGGCATCCATAGACAGGAATAGACCTGGGGACCCACTGGATTTAATGGACTCAAGAACAAGCAATGACCGCACTCCATTGTCCCTTCCTTCATTTCCTGGTATAAATCCTACCTGGTCCGTGTACACCAGGATAGTCATCTTTTCCTTCAACCTGCCAGCTAGGACCTTGGCATAGAGCTTGGTGTCTGCAATCAGTAGGTCAATGGGCCTATAATTTGAGCACAACTTATTATTCTTGCCCTCTTTTAACAACAAAGTTATTGCTGCAGATAATGCATCTCCCCCCATTTCCCAGTTGGTGCCCAAGCCATTCCAATAATGGCAAAGCTTCGGAACCAAGTTTTTTTTTTATTTTTTAAGGTAATAAGAAGTAAACACGTCTGGTCCCGGACTTTTTCCCGGGGGAGAATCCTTCAATGCTGCATAGATTTCCTCCTCTGAAATAGGTCTGTCCAAGTCAGATCTATCTCCCTCCGTCAGACTTGGTAAACCTGCACCATTCAAAAATTCTTCTACCTTCCTTTCCTCTCTTTGTTCATGTTGTCCCTTTTGTCTTACAGCATACAGGGCTTCATAGTACTTCCTGAACTCTTCCGCTATCTCTTTAGTTGCATAGACTACCTCACCCTTTTTATTTTGAATTTTCACAAAAAAATTCATGTCTCTTATCTTTTTCAATAACCTCGCTAGGTGTTTACTTGACTTATTTCCCCAAAAATATCTATCTCTTGCTAATCTATTGAGGGACCTCCTAGAGTCTTGCTCCATACTATCTTTAAGTTCCTCCCTTTTATTTATCAAAAGGTGAAAACATTTCTGATGATGTCCATTATGTTTTTTGTGTTCTTGTTCTAGTCCATGTATTTCCTCAATAAGGTTTTCCCTTTTTTTTATTCTCTCTTTTTTTTCTCAGCTCCAATAGATATGAGGACCCCCCTGATATATGCTTTATGGGCTTCCCAAAGTGTGGAATCTGGTATTTCCCCTGTATCGTTAACCTTAAAGAAAAATTCTATCTCTTTCTGTACTGTTTCTACCACTTTATCATCTTTTTGGTAGATTTTCATTTAAATTCCATGAAAATGGTTGTCTTTGGGACCCCGGTAACCTTATCCTCATTGAGATGGTCAGATAGCGTGGTTATTTCTATTTTAGTATCCTCCACTAAGTCCAGTAAACTATGATCAACCATCATATAGTCCAGTCTTGAGTACTGCAAAGGGGATAAGAAAGTATAATCCTTTGTCTTAGCATGCTGCACTCTCCACAGGTCCATAATTTGACATTGATGCAGCCTGCGCCCGATCATTTTTAATTGCGCCTTACTCGTCCCCTGTGCCCGGGACATACAATCTAAGGAATGATTCAAACAAAAGTTAAAGTCCCCCACCAGGACAACCTCCCCCGTCTTAAACTTCATCAACCTGTCCAAAACCTGTTTTAGAAACCTAATCGGATTTTTATTAGGACAGTTTATATTTGCCAAAGTAAAAATTTTATTCCCTAGCTTGCCCTTCAAAAAGAGATAACGACCCTCTGGGTCCGTCATTCTGTTGGAAGATGGAAAGGATCTAATATTAAAGTGATTGTAAAGGCTCACTTTTTAAAAAAAACAATAAACAAACATGTTATACTTACCTCCTCTGTGCAGTTGGTTTTGCACAGAGCAGCCAAGATCCTCCTCTTCTCGGGTCCCTCTTTGCTGCTCCTAGTCCCTCCCTCCTTTGAGTGCCCCTCAGCCAGCAGCTTGTTACATTTTGTCACCCAAGCCAAGTCGGAGCTCGGTGTATCCGTTCAGACATGAGCCTGATCTGGCCCCTCCCCCTCTCTCCCCTGATTGGCTGAATTACTTTGATTGACAGCCCTGGGAGCCAATAGCACTGCTGCTCTGTCTCAGCCAATCAGGAGGAGTGTACTGGATGGCTGAGGGGATCGTGGACATTGCTGGAGAGAGAAGGAGCTCAGGTAGGTAATCGGGGGGTGCTGGTGGGGGCTGCTACACACAGAAGGTTTTTTATCTTAATGCATAGAAATCATTAAGATAAAAAACCTTCTGCCTTTACAACTCCTTTTAAACAATCAAGGGAGAGTCCTTCAGCTGCCTCCACCAGGAACAACAATGAAGGAACCCTGGTTCATTTTCATTTAAATAGGGAATGTAATAAGCTCACATGTGTAAAATCACCAACCAACAGGGTGCAACTAAGCACCAGTGGGAACCGCAGGTGTGGATCTGTGAAGGATTTATCGGCTGATCATTGGAGACAGATGAATCCAATTGAATCCCCCGCTGTTACCTCCATAGAGCCAGCCCTGTCACAGATGATGTCATTTTCCCAAGCCACGGCACATGTTTTCAGGACTGGCAAGGTCTCAGGCTGGCATGTTGGAAAAGTGTGGCCATAGGAGGAAGAACAGCGCTGACACACAGCTGAACAGAAAAGCAGAGGAGACCAGCGCCCTCTTGTGGTGAAAAAAGGAAACACTCCTGAAAAAAGAGGCCTCCTAAATTCCGATATTGCCCCCACTGATTGAGGACCAGAGGGGGCTGCGCGTTCCAAGTGCAAAGGACACATAGGAAGGACCAACCCCATAGGAAAAAGAGAGACAGATAAATTGAGCCCTATATATATATATATATATATATACATATTTTGGTTGGCAAGTGGTTAAAGCGGATATTTATTGGATCTGAGCACCGCAAACCAAAAACAATATTTAATTTGTTTTTAATGTTCAAAGCAAATTCTCCCATCCATCCATGCCCTCATGCTTTATTTTGATGAGAAATCCCTTTAAAAAAAAAACACCTCCTAGCATTTATGGCAGTGGCCATCTTGAGTAAGGGCAAATGATTCATGTAGCATTTACTTCCTAGAATCCACCTGCCCTGAGCTCAACCATGCATGGAGGAGAGTGTGCTTAGCTGAGAAAACCCCCCCTTTCTCCTCTTCTAAAGGCTCCAAGGATGTATGACATAATTTGCCTAAGCAAGAAACCAGGAAGTAACTGAAGAAATGTAAAAAAAAAAAAAAAAAGTTTAAACAAAGTAAATATGATATATATGTACCTATCTATTTACTAATGCTAGCAGCATAAAGATTAAAAATAATCAATGTTGATTGGGTGAGTGAAGTTCCTCTTTAAGTGAGTAGAGCTGGAGGTTACAGTCCTGAGGACAGGATTGGAACAGGTGCATCCGCGCTACTACCCTTCTGTGCAATGCCTGGTGAGCCTCAAGAACACAGCACTCACACAGCCTGTGAGGTCTCTGTAAACCTCCATATAGTCCATGCAAAAAAGGAGAAAGGCTGGTGCCATGGAAGTCAGCTAAAACATAATTTTATTATTGCATGTGAACAACAGACAAACAGAAAGTCAACGCGTTTCGGTCGTCAGGCCATAATCATGGCTGAGGACAGGATGCTGAAGCAGCTGAGTGGAGCAGAAGACAGAAACAGAGCCAATAGGCAGGCAGCAATCAGTGACAGCCGGGCGACAAGGGACCAAATCGACAGACAGAGCGAGTCCAGGTGACAGGCCAGGGTCAGTAACAGCTGGGAAAAGCAGTACAGAGGTAACAGGCAAAGGCAAGTCCAGTAAACAAGTTGAGGTTGCAATAATCAGATGAACAAAGTGTAGGCAGGAGCAGAGGCAAAGTTCAGGGGAAATCCAGGTCATACACGGGTGTGCAAGTGCAGCAGATCAGGTCTCAGGAATACAGAAACAAGCTTAAGACGATTCAGCAATTTCTCATAGTGACAGACCAATGTAAATAGGCCACTGGGTGCCTAGTGCACAGGCTAAATGCACATGCGCATGAGCATATTTCGGTACTGGTTTCCTGGTTCTAAGAATCTGGTTTACCTTACAGATACTTTTTATGGACCAAGGACTGGATTTATTTGATTCAAGATTTAAATGTTCACAGAGGTGGCCTCAGTCTATTTAAATTACAACTTGTGTTAGATATACAGTATATACACACATGGGTATGAGAATATTGTTGCTACCATAATGAGTCTTTTGACAACTAGATATACTGTATGCTCACATTAATTTATTTAACTTATTAAAAGATATTATATGTGGAGATTATATGGGGTTTAATGTTTGTTAAGATATACAATATAAAAAATAAAAAGAATTGCGCTAATACATGTGCAAAGTAACATAAACAAGTGTAGTAATAAGTGCAAAAGTGGAAAAATTAAATGTGAATAACAGTTAATACAAATCCACCATAATGTCCCAATGAAGTAAGAGCTCAATATAGTATGTAGAGAGCTCCAATTCGCCCAAAAAGTGCAAAAACCAAAAGTCCAAGTGATAATGCGATTAGTGACATCAGAGGAGGGTCCACCACCCGGGATAGAAGGGGTTGCTCCTTACCAAATGGCCATGACTCCCCACTACAGAGAGTCACAGCAAGCAGACAAGATCGTAACACAGAGGTTAGAGACTTCTATCAGCATCCACCAGGGGTCGCCTCACCGCCAGTCACTCCAGCAAAGCCAATGGCAAAGGTACACCATAGAATGAAAAAGGGGGCTCACATAGTGTAAAACCATCGAGAATTTATTTAAAACAAGTAGCAAAATGAACACTTACAAAACGTCTGTAGATAAAAAGCCTTAAGTCCGGTTCCTTGGCCACAGGAGCACGGACAAACCCGTCCTACTGGAATACAACACTGTATGGGGGTGACGTCAGCGCGTCGTCTGGCTCCGCCCTACGCGTTTCGTGACATCATCACGTCTTCCAGGGGCAAGTGCCCCTGGAAGACGTGATGATGTCACGAAACGCGTAGGGCGGAGCCAGACGACGCGCTGACGTCACCCCCATACAGTGTTGTATTCCAGTAGGACGGGTTTGTCCGTGCTCCTGTGGCCAAGGAACCGGACTTAAGGCTTTTTATCTACAGACGTTTTGTAAGTGTTCATTTTGCTACTTGTTTTAAATAAATTCTCGATGGTTTTACACTATGTGAGCCCCCTTTTTCATTCTATGGTGTACCTTTGCCATTGGCTTTGCTGGAGTGACTGGCGGTGAGGCGACCCCTGGTGGATGCTGATAGAAGTCTCTAACCTCTGTGTTACGATCTTGTCTGCTTGCTGTGACTCTCTGTAGTGGGGAGTCATGGCCATTTGGTAAGGAGCAACCCCTTCTATCCCGGGTGGTGGACCCTCCTCTGATGTCACTAATCGCATTATCACTTGGACTTTTGGTTTTTGCACTTTTTGGGCGAATTGGAGCTCTCTACATACTATATTGAGCTCTTACTTCATTGGGACATTATGGTGGATTTGTATTAACTGTTATTCACATTTAATTTTTCCACTTTTGCACCTATTACTACACTTGTTTATGTTACTTTGCACATGTATTAGCGCAATTCTTTTTATTTTTTATGTTTTCCCACAATTGATGTTTATTGTCAGGATTGCAGCTTTTCAACGATTTATTGTTTATTTGGTCTACAGCGCAGTTTCATTCCCCTTTTTTTTAAGATATACAATATATCCAGTTGTCTTGTAAAGTATTCAACTTATAATATAGAGTGGAGGGGGTATTATAGAGTGTGGTATTTTAGAACATGGTCTTGTACGATAATGAAAAACAGGTATTGTTAACAATAAGAGACAACCTCTTCTGTCTTTTAGGAATCTATATAATAAAGTCTCCAAACAATTTGCTGTCCTTTAGAAGTTACAGGGGGAGGGGGGGCAAACTGTGGCCAGTGGGAGTAGAATAGTGCCCCAAGGGCCAGATAAAGGAAAGCAAAGGGCCACATTTGGCTTTAAGGCCGCAGTTTGGAGACCACTGGTATAGACCAAAGGAAATACACTGCAGGTAAACATTCCGAATAATATTTGATCTTTTTGTGGTTTTACCTGCAATTTTTAGGTTGATGGCAGGGTCTTCTCTATAAGGTAATCTAAGGTAATCTTAAGTCTGGTAGTTGGTAGCTTTCTAGATGATACTTATTGTTATCTATTGGGTAAATCCCCACTATTAACACTGTTTTTATAGCATCATTTTTACAAGCAAGCTCAGTAATTCTGTCTAAATGTAAACAATAAGTTGTCTGATGGGCTAATCCTTTCTAGATTTAATGCAAAAAGTAAATGCATTATTGCTATTTACTAGGTTTTTACTACTATTGTGACTAGCTTAATGACAAAGGGAGGTTAAGTACGTAAAAATTATAAGCAAAAATTAGCTGAGTCATGAAAATAATGGCCACTATTGAGTCTGTTGCAAATGGGTGTCTATGCCCATGCAACGTAAATTCCAGCACAGCCAAAGTGATATCATCAAATGGACACTAAAAAATACATAAATACATAATGTGACAATGCCTGAGTTTAACATGTCTATAAAAAATGTGACCGCATAGCCCTTGATATACCACCCTATCCTATTCTATCTCCTGATATTAGTTTCTATTATACATGCAAAAGCCAACATGCTGTTTTTTATCCCACAGGATGATTCTGTCACAATGGAAAGCTATACCTTTATAGGTAAGTGCTTGGTGCATAGCGGAGAGCTCAACCTCAGAGATCAGCTCTGACAGAATTCCTGGAGCACAGCAGCCTCACTGCTGGAGATTTCAGAGAGTGTCACTTGAACTGGCGATCTATGCTTTACAGCTGCTGAGTTTCTAAAGGTGCCTACGGACATTAGAGAAGCTTTCCTCAAATCATTCAAAAATATTCAATGTCTGTAGCCCCAAACCATAACTAGCATTCCCTTCTCGAGCTTTGTAGAAAAATAATACATTTGCTGGGATGAATTCTTCCTAGCTGATTGTTATTGTGTTCTCCAGCAAAAGGCAGGAAAATTACTAGAGCAATCTCCATATCTTCTCCATTGGAACAAGTATGCATATTCACCTGGATACAATATGCACTTGTATAGCACTCATTTAGCTAGATCTTGCATGTCCTACGGACAGATGGTGTCAGGATCACTTAAGTGCTCCTGCTCCTCATTCCAGCATCTGGGATTTGGCTTTTGCATTCTCCCTGTCTTGCATGTCCTATGGACAGATGGTGTCAGGATCACTTAAGTGCTCCTGCTCCTCATTCCAGCATCTGGGTTTTGGCTTTTGCATTCTCCCTGTCTGTGTCCACTTGCTAGGTGATTGATATGGTCAGTCACCTGTTATAAGCAAGCCAAATGCTCAGTCCCTCGCTTGTGTTAGTGAGTGATACCTGTGTTGTTCCTGATCGAGCTCCCTGTCTGTCTGCCCTGCTTTATTAGTTTAGATTTCCCTGTGTATGACTTCGGACCGGATTATTGGACTATTCCTTGAACTCAACTTGCCTTTTACATGGACTGTCATAGAGTTACTTCAAGTCAAAAATTGATGCACATTTAGTAGATAATACCGTCTGAGAAAACACTATTTCCAAAGATCTAAGCACATTATTATGGCAGGTTTCTGTGCCAAACGGTTTAATACATAATAACATACAGTAGATAAATAAATACTAGGCTCATCAATTTAAATCCCAAACAAAGCACTACCTGCCTGGAGCTCTCCCTGTGCTTGTGTGGGTTTCCCCCGGATACTCCAGTTCCCCAGCCACCCCACTCTCCAAAGACATGATGGGAGGTTAATTGGCTCCTGTCTAAATTGGCCCTGTTATGTGTATGTATGAATAGGGACCTTAGATTGTAAGCTCCTTCAGGGCAGGGGCTGATGTGACTATTATATATATATATATATATATATATATATATATAGTATCTCACATATTGAGTACACCCTTCACATTTTTGTAAATATTTTATTATATCTTTTCATGTGACAACACTGAAGAAATGACACTTTGCTACAATGTAAAGTGGTGAGTGTACAGCTTGTATAACAGTGTAAATTTTCTGTCCCCTCAAAATAACTCAACACACAGCCATTAATGTCTAAACTGCTGGCAAAAAAAGTGAGTACACCCCTAAGTGAAAATGTCCAAATTGGGCCCAAAGTGTCAATATTTTGTGTGGCCACCATTACTTTCCAGCACTGCCTTAACCCCCTTGGGCATGGAGTTCACCAGAGCTTCACAGGTTGCCACTGGAGCCCTCTTCCACTCCTCCATGAGGACATCACGAAGCTGGTGGATGTAAGAGACCTTGCGCTCCCCCACCTTATGTTTGACTATGCCCCACAGATGCTCAATAGGGTTTAGGTCTGGAGACATGCTTGGCCAGTCCATCACAGCAGTGATCCTCTTGGTGTGTTTGGGGTTGTTATCATGTTAGAATACTGCCCTGCGGCCCAGTCTCCGAAGGGAAGGGATCATGCTCTGCTTCATTATGTCACAGTACATGTTGGCATTCATGGTTCCCTCAATGAACTCTAGCTCCCCAGTGCCGGCAGCACTCATGCAGCCCCAGACCATGACACTCCCACCACCATGCTTGACTGTAGGCAAGACACACTTGTCTTTGAATTGTTCACCTGGTTGCCGCCACACACACTTGACACCCTCTGAACCATATAAGTTTATCTTGGTCTCATCAGACATGGTTCCAGTAATCCATGTCCTTAGTCTACTTGTCTTCAGAAAACTGTTTGCGGGCTTTCTTGTGCACCATCTTTAGAAAAGGCTTCATTCTGGGACGAAAGCCATGCAGATCAATTTGATGCAGTGTGCGGCGTATGGTCTGAGCACTGACAGGCTGACCCCCCACCCCTTCAACCTCTGCAGCAATGCTGGCAGCACTCATACGTCTATTTCCCAAAGACAACCTCTGGATATGACGCTGAGCATGTGCACTCAACTTCTTTGGTCAACCATGGTGAGGCCTGTTGTGGAGTGGAACCTGTCCTGTTACACCGCTGTATGGTCTTGGCCACCATGCTGTCGCTCAGTTTCAGGGTCTTGGCAATCTTCTTATAGCCTAGGCCATCTTTATTTAGAGCAACAATTCTTTTTTTTTCAGATCCTCAGAGAGTTCTTTGCCATGAGGTGCCATGTTGAAACTTCCAGTGACCAGTATGAGAAAGTGAGAGTGATAACACCAAATTTAACACACCTGCTCCCCATTCACACCTGAGACCTTGTAACACTAACAAGTCACATGACACCGGGGAGGGAAAATGGCTAATTGGGCCCAATTTGTACATTTTCACTAAGGGGTGTACTCACTTTTGTTGCCAGCGGTTTAGACATTAATGGCTGTGTGTTGAGTTATTTTGAGGGGACAGCAAATTTATACTGTTATACAAGCTGTACACTCACTACTTTAGATTGTAGCAAACAGGGGCGTTGCTAGGTGTCAAAAAGACCAGGGGCTTCAGCCCGAAGGCCGATGGTGGCACCATGGGGGGATCCGGGGTTGTCATGTCGTGGGTGTTTTTGGCTGGGTGGTGGGGTTGTGTGGTGGGGGGTAAGCTAACTTGCTGGTTGCTGCCTGGCTTACCAGTGCTGCCCATCAATGATGGGCACTAAACTCACCTAACTGACACACTGACCATTACACTGACCTCATCTACCCGACATACATACACTGACCTCACCTTACCTACCTACCTGACATACATACACTACACTGACCTGGCTAACTGACATACACTGACCTCACCTACGACGAGTATTATAAAAACCTATGTTTAAGTCAGTAGTAATCTTATGCAGGGAGCAAAATAGAATATATGCTTGGGCATTGCGCACACACATCCCCTTTGTTCAATGCACACACCAAAACACATTGGCAGAAGAGTAAATTCAGACTATCAACTTGTCTCAAGTAAAAAAAAAAAAAGCATACAAAATGTCTTAATAAGTTGTATTTTTATTATACTCAAAACAAAGTTATCAACATCCAATACAAACAGATGCAGGTTACACACATCAATTCACTACTTAAAAGTGCAAGGTACTCACTGATGTGAAATACACATCTGTTTAAATATAACATTCAAAAACTACCCATAAAATGCAGCTTACACACATCAATTCGCTACTAGAAGGGATACTACAAGTAATCGACAACAAAACTAGCTCAATCAGTTTGTGTATAGACCATACACCTTTAGTTTCTCTGCCATTTAGGCGTTTAATCACTTTTGTTTCTGTCCATGGAATGGATGCAGGTGAGGCAGCCCTAGTTAAACCTCGTCCCCAGGATGTGACTGACAGCTCACACAGCCATGAAAAAAGGGTTTAATTTTCCCATAAGAATTTGCTCACTGTAGAGGTTTTTAATCTCCTCTGAGTGCTCTGTAAATTGAACCTTAAGCACATGACATACAGGAGGTGGCTCCTACAGGCAAATTACAGTGCATGAATCAGATGAGAAATTGTAAACACAAAACAGAGTGCAAAATCTGGAGGTGCAGCTGTGCACGGTAGCCAATCAGCTTCCAACTTCAGCTTGTTCAGTTCAGCTTTCACAATACCACCTGGAAGCTGATTGGTTACTATGCACAGATGCACCACATTTTGCACTCTAGTTTTAGAAAATCAACCCCAATGTACAGTAAAGGAATTCTAAACATTGGATGTCTCTTGACAGCAAAATTTTAGGGAGGCAGTGTGAGTGACTGACACAAGGCATGACTAGGCTCAGTCAGGCCGAAAGACAAAAAAAATAAAAAATCTGTTATTTAACTGCTAAATGGCAGAGAATTGAGCCGTGAGACAGCATGTAGGAATGCAGGGGCATGATTCATACACCAAAACTGCTTCATTAAGCTAAAGTTATTTTGGTGCCTATAGTATATTTTTAAATATTGTAGAACTATCCCACTTTTAGGCCTGATTCACACCTATGCATTTTTAGTGCTTTTTGCATATTTGCACTACAGAGTGTGCTTCATTGGAAACAATGTTAAATAGACTGTAGTGCAAATCTGCAAAATGCAAAAAAACAATAAAAATGCATAGGTGTGAACAAGGCCCAAGGGTCATAGAGGTAGACTGGAAGGAGAAAATACCCTAAACATGGCATGGACATGGCCATGTTTAGGTTATTCTCTCATTCCAGTCAACCTCAATGAACCCATACCGCATGGGTGTCATAGGCAATATTTAAGACACGTGACGTGTTATACAAGACTCATTTAATACATAGCGGGTTTATTCAATAAATGCCAAACTATAGCAAAGAGCAAAATGCAGGTAAAAATAGCTAATATGGAGAAATTATCAAACTCGCCTTGTAGCCATAGCTTGCCAATTTTAGCTTGATCTTTGCCTTTTTGGTTCTGGTTCACTAGAATTTTGAGTTTAGTGAAAAAAACAACCAAAAAAGTACAAGGTACTGACTGATGTGAAATAAACATCAGTTTAAAATCTTGAAGTCCAAAACTATCCATAAAAGGCAGTTTACACACGTCCATTCACTACTAAAAGGGATACTATAGGAAAGAGGCAACAAAATTAGCTTAATCCATTTGTGTATAGACCACCCCACCCATACACCTTTAGTTTCTCTGCCATTTAGGCGTTGAAACACTTTTGTTTCTGTCCTTTGAATGGATGCAGGCAGCCCTAGTTACACCTCCCCTGCATGTGACTGACACAGCCATGAAAAAAAAAGGGTTTAATTTTCCCATCAGAATTTGCTCACTGTAGAGGTTTTTAATCTCCTCTGTAAATTTAACCTTAAGCACATACGATACGGGAGGTGTCCCCTAAAGGCAAATTACAGTGCAGGAGATAACTTTTAAACACCAAACAGTAGAGTGCAAAATCTGGCGCAGCTGTGCACGGTAACCAATCAGCTTCTAACTTCAGCTTGTTCAGTTCAGCTTTCACAATACCACCTGGAAGCTGATTGGTTACTATGCACAGATGCACCACATTTTGCACTCTAGTTTTAGAAAATCAACCCCAATGTACAGTAAAGGAAGTCTAAACATTAGATGTCTCTTGACAGCAACATTTTAAGGAAGCTGTGTTAGGCTGGGTTCACACTGCTGCGGTGCGGGAACGCAGCGAATTTACTGCAGGTTCCCGCATCGCACCAACTCGCACGGCAGTTCACACTGCCATATGCGAACTGCTGGGGAGTGTCATACAATGTTAATGACACCCCCAGTTCAGCCCGCATATCGCAATGCGAACTGACAATTCGGACATTTTCGGATCGCATAGGTGTGAACACCCATGCGATCCGATTTTGGTCCGAACAAAAAAAAGGGTCCTGTGCGAGTTTGGACCGAATGCGGTGCGATATCAGCCATACTATCTGTATGGCTGATATCGCACAGCACAGACATCGCATGTGATGTGAACAGCAGTGTGCTGCGAATCACATGCGATGTCTGCCACCGCAGCAGTGTGAACCCAGCCTTAGTCACACAAGGCAGGGTTATGACTAGGCTGAAAAACAAAAAAATAAAAAAATATTCAGTGATTTAACAGCTAAATGGCAGAGAATTGAGCAGTGAGACAGATTGCAGGGGCAGGATTAATAATACACAAAAAATGGTTCATTAAGCTAAAGTTATTTTGGTGACTATAGTATAGATAGAACTATCCCACTTTTAGGGTCAGACTCATAGAGGTATACTGGAAGGAGAGAATACCCTAAACATGGCATGGGTTTCTTTGTCGATATTTAGGACACTTGTTATAACACTTATTTAACACATAACAGTGGTTTATTCAATAAACTCCAAACGATAGCAAAGATCAAAATGCTAAATGGAGATAAAAATAACCAATATGGAGAAATTCTCCAAAATCGACTGTAGTACTAGTAGTATGTATCCATAGCTTGATCTTTGCCATTTGTATTTTGATTCACTACAATTTGGAGTTTCTTGAAAAACAAACCAAAAAAAAAAGTGCAAGTTGCTTCATGAGTTGAAAATACACCAGTTTAAAACTTTAAATAAAAGTGCAAACAATTTGTTGTAGTAAAACTACAAATATTACAACTCGTTAACCATATAGTAAACATACTGTAAAGTGCCATCATTTTTAAACTGTAGTATAGTATTACAATATTCCATTTTCGGTAACTAATTTTTGATGTCTGAGTAAGACAGAGAAGAGATTGTCTACACAAGTGATATGCCAGAGAATCTTTTGAAGATTTTCTATTATTGGATCTGCACTTAGAACATTTCCTGGGATTTTGTGAACTGAAAGATTTGACAGCACTTGTGTCTGGTTGAACATTGCTTGCACAGATACAAAGTTGCTGCCTTCTTTTATCCCTTCCTTGCTTTGTCTGCTACTATGGCATACATTCGATTAAATTCACTAACAATTGTACTTGTTCAGACATTGTCTTACTGTAGGAAATAATTTTGCAATAAAGGGGTACATATAGCATCTCACAAGAGTACACCCCTCACATTTTTGTAAATCTTTTATTCTATCTTTACATCTGACAACACTGAAGAAATGTCAGTTTGCTACAATTTGTGAGTGTACAGATTGTATAACAGTGTAAATTTGTCCCCTCAAAATAACGCACACAGCCATTAAGGTCTAAACTGCTGGCAAGAGTATACCCCCAAATTGGGCATATCTCCATACCTAAACCAGATTGAGCATCATTGGGGCATCCTCAAACTGCAAGTGGAAGAGCGGAAGTATCAAACATTCAACAGCTCCGCTCCGTGATGTCGTCATGGAGGAGTGGAAGAGCCAGAGAGGACTCCAGTAGCAACCTTGAAGCTCCAGTGAACTCCCATGCACAAGAGGGTTAAAGCAGTGCGAGAAATTGGTGACCACACAAAATATTAAGACTTTGGAGTGGACCCAATGTTGACATTTGCACTTAGGGGTAAACTCATTTTTGTTGCCAGCGGTTTAGACATTAATGGCTGTGTGTTGAGTTATTTTGAGGGGACAGCAAATTTACACTGTTATACAAGCCGTACACTCACTACTTTTACTTTCAATTGTAGCAAAATGTAATTTCTTCAGTGTTGTCACATGAAAAGCTATATTTACAAAAATGTGAGGTGTATGGGTACTTATTTTGTGAGATACTGTACATAGCATCCCAAACAGCCAACCACCATTAACTGTTATTCTTTAGCTACCCTACCCCTACTATAGGTATAGTTTAGAATATTAGTTTCAGCCAGGAGCAAATTCAATTTACTGAGGCAGCTGAAGTGCTTGTAATGGTTAATCTCTTGATAGAACCAAGGTATGCCTTCGTGATCGTTTGTTACCAAAATGATCAATTACACATTCATCAGACACCGATTCCAAAACGCCCTTTTCAATGGAAAGAACTGCAAGATGATGAAGCCTTGCTTGCCCCATTGTACCTCTGAGCCATGTATGAAGACGTCTCAAAGCACTAAATGATCTTTCGCAAGAGCAGCTGCTCACAGGAATTGTTAGGACAATTTGCATGATTTTTTTAACCGTTGGAAACATTAAAGGATCCAAAAGTTTGCAAATGTGCTGTACTGTTAGTACCACACCTTCCTGTTTTTTGCGTTCAAAGAAGTTTTTAGCAACAACTACTTCTTCATAGTGCAGATCAATTTTGTAATGTTGTGCAAGTGCCTTTATGTCTTCTGACAGAAAAGATGAAGAAAGTGGGTTGCATGCCTCAATGCCCTTGACCAAAGTTTCTTTAATGCTTGAGAAACGATGGTCAAGTTCAGAGAGCATTCGGTCCAAGCAAGGGTAAAAGATTTTTGTTCTAAGATCATCTTCACTTGACAAATGATCACGTGGTGTTGGTCTGGCTTCATACACAAAGTCTTCCATCATTCTTGGTTTTTTAATTTGCCTGGATGTTTGTGGATTCTCAGTGTCAGTGTCAAACAAAGAAACAGCTTTTTGAAGTATATCTCTTGATTTGGCATTGGTTCTTAGAGATCTTAATGAAGTACAAACATCTTTTTTATACTCTAATGCAGTAGACAAATCTAGGTTTTCCTTCTGAAGCAACTTATGGAAACCTTCTGTAGTACCCAGTAACAATTCAAATGCAAAAAGGCAGTAACGCATTGATAACCTGCGTAATTTAATCAACAAGCCAGTGGCTATGGCAGATTTCTCCTCTTTAAGACACTGCACAACAGCTGTAAAGTTGCGTATTAGGGCAGTAATGGAACGTATCTGGCAAGACCAACGTGTCTCTGAGAGCTGTACTAGTTCTGTTTCTTTTAGTCCAAGTTGCGCCTGAACATCAATGAACTTTTGGTGCTGTGTAAAAGAAACACTAAAAAAAGTATAAAGGTTTTCTAGTGTTTGAAAAAAATCTGAAGCCTCTGGGATTGCTTTACAGGTATAGCAGAGTACAAGGTTTAGTTCATGGGCATAACAGTGAACATAAATAGCTTCAGGATGTTTTTTCTGAAACTTTGCTTGTACACCACCAATTACGCTACTCATAACTGCAGCTCCATCGTACGTTTGAGCAACACAGAGGACATTGGCTAAACCATTAACTGTGAGGCAATCTTCCAAAGATTCTGTTATTGAGTTTGCACTTAAATCTTTCAGTTCACAAAATCCCAGGAAATGTTCTTTTACAGCACCTGTGTCAGGTTCAACAAAGCGTACACAGATAGCAAGTTGCTCTTTTCTTTTATCCCTTGCTTCGTCTGCCATTATGGCATACATTCCAGATTTCTTTAACTGCCTAACAATTGTACTTGTTACTTCTTCTGAACAGCACTGTATGAGATCATTTTGTGATGAAGGTGAAGTGTACGTAGCATTGCCTGGAGGCTTGTACTTTTGAAGGAAAGGATCAAATTTACGTAAATAATTTAAGCACTCTTTAAAATTGCCTCTATTTAGGCTTCCTTCTCCTTCTAAATGACCTTGAAATGATATGCCCTGCTTGGCAAGAAGCACTGTGGTTGCAACTATTCGTTCTAGATATTGTCGCCTTTCTCGAATTTGGAGTTTTTTCTATTTCTATTTTTCTATTTGTTCTACAACATTTCCACGCAGTTTAGCATCTTTGCAAGCTGCCCATGCCAACATGCTAGACTTGTGAAGAGCACTTCTTTCATGCTCCTTGAAGGAATCTAAAGCACGTTTCCAATTTTTAAAACCTTGTGTGGTTAATAATGCGTCCAGATTGTGCCTCTTGCCTTTTGGGGCAAAATTTCGACAAGCAAAACAAAATGCAGTATTTTTGGAACATGAATATTCTAGCCAATTATATTTTTCAAACCAGTGAAATTGGAATGATCGCTTTTGTGAACCAAACATTTCATATGGATATTGCTTTAGTTTAGGCTGCATAGAACCACTATCCACATCTCCTAGATCAGTAACATCACAAACTGCAGTCATAGCAATGGATCCATCACCCACTTCTGTATCTGTTGTGGTACTAGAAGTGCCTTCCAGTTCCTCTGCAAGTAAAATACTGTCATCACATTCTGAAATTTGATCCGTGCTCACAGCTTCTTCCTGAGACTCAGGCTCAGCTTCTCCTGATGCTTTTGACCTTTTTTTGCTGAAAAAATTTCTGATATCCATATCCTATGAAGAAATTATTTCGAATTTATTACTCTGGTCTCAACTATGAGAGTGGTCTCATAGACCGTCTGGTCTCAAGAACCTTGGCACCCCAGATGTTTTGGAACTACATTTCCCATGATGCGCATATTCTGCAGTGTATTCAAGCATCGTGGGAATTGGGAAATGTCGTTCCAAAACATCTGGGGGGCCAAGGGTAAAAATCACTGTCCTACAGTGAGCTAGTTTAAATAAATGAGGTGTCAGTTGAAACTTATGAATTGTTAGAAACTTTTCTATTGGTAGTGTCAACACCGTGACCTCACATGACAGATTTGTACATTAATAAACCCTTCTGACATTTTTTATTTAGAATTTTTTGTCTACTTACCTGTTGTCGTAGGGGGGTTTTGCCTCTTTGGTGTTTCTTCCATTCAGGCTCTGGCTCTGCCTTACCAGTGCCCATCAAGTCAGCCTGACCAACTTCTAATGAAGGGAAAACAGAAAGCTGTCAACAGCTGCATTGTGTATGGCCAAAAACATTATGCAATATACAAACCACATACAGGGTTGGGAGGTTTTTAATTCTCCTAGATGAGAGAGACAGAGAGAGACAGAGAGAGACAGAGAGAGACAGAGACAGAGACAGAGAGAGACAGAGAGAGACAGAGACAGAGAGAGACAGAGACAGAGACAGACAGAGACAGAGACAGACAGAGAGAGACAGAGAGAGAGAGAGACAGAGACAGACAGAGAGAGCGAGAGACAGAGAGAGACAGAGACACAGAGAGACAGAGAGAGAGACAGAGAGAGAGAGAGACAGAGAGAGAGAGACAGAGAGAGAGAGACAGAGAGAGAGACAGAGAGACAGAGAGAGAGAGAGAGACAGAGAGAGACAGAGAGCGACAGAGAGAGAGAGAGAGACAGAGAGAGAGAGAGAGACAGAGAGAGACAGAGAGCGACAGAGAGAGAGAGAGACAGAGAGAGACAGACAGAGAGAGACAGAGACAGACAGAGAGAGATTTTTACCTGTTTTGTTGTTGCATATTCCAATGCATTGTTGTTGTTGACATGCGTTTCGGTGGTGCAATTCCAAAAAAAACTTTAATGTTGATGGTATGTTGCACATAAAATACTATTAGAAAAAGATAAAAGCAATATACAGTATAAAAATCTATTTTCGGGTTGTCAGCATTTTACAAGAATAAATTGTGATTAATACATATAAACTATCGCTTGCCAAGTTGTCCCCATTTCCTTTGTGGAATTATATATTGAAGTATATTTTATATCTATTAAATGGGTAAGGCAAGGTTACTGTAATATGTCTGTAATGAAATCTATCTAGGTAGGTAATGTTCTAATTTCTTTCAGACTGTCTCAAACCAACATTCTATTTTACACAATATAATAAACACCAGTCTGATTTAAATTATACTATAGGATTCCGTTTTACAATCAATGTGATCAGACATCAAGCCAGCATTTTCTCCATTTATCCATTGAAGTATATATTATATTAAATCAAATGGGTACAGGTAATCTAGGTAGCCGGCCCACTGGCCCACCAGTAGCAGGTGGTAATGTTCTAATTTCAGACTATAAAGACTTTTTACAAACTTATTTTAATAAACAGTGCAGTCTGTGAATGTGATTTAAATTAGACTATATACTATATAGGTCCGGATTTTATTTTATCATCAATCAATGTGATCAGACATAATAACATATAACTAAGCAGCATTTTCTCCATGCATGCATGCATTGCATATAGTTACCTGTAGTGCGCTACTGCTGGGCCCCATCTCATGAAGCATGATGAGTTACTTGATGACGACCAGTGTGACTACAGACAGTCCGTCCAGTCCACCACTGGCAGTGGCAGCGCAGCCAGCAGGTATGAATTGATGATGATGACTTGTTGAGACTGCACCGCTGCGCGCCTTTTCCACCCGACAACAAGGCCGCAGGTCAGGCGCAGGCAGCCAGCCAGTCAGACAGTGAGTGCACTGTGCTACTCACATTCAGTTCACTCACTGACAGTGACACTGTCTCACTCAGTCAGTTCTCGTTCTTGAAGTCAAGTGCGTGGCGCGGCGTGGGCGTATAGGCCTAGGCTAGGCCGCCTGAGCACTGTCTGTGTCAGGCCAGACTCAGCAGCAGTCAGCAGTCCGGAGGTCAGGTCGTCAGTGTCACCTTGTTTGGCCCTGTTCTGGCCTGCAGCAGTGGTCGCGTCGCACGCTGGCTCAGCCTGGCTGGCGGGCGGCTGCCTTCGTTCTGAGTCCGGGCCGGGGGGTGGTGAGCGGCTGAGCGCGGCGGCTGGTCACGTGATGTCTCTGATGTTTGCGCGCGCTTTGTCTCCCGCCGGCCACCGCTTTATGAAGATAGGGGCCGGCCGTGCGTGACGCTGATGCGTCATCACGGTGCGTGCCGCTGCTGCCTATCGTGACATCACACGCCCCGACTCCCGGCCGCCGCTCATGCGCAGTGCGGCGCCGCACTTTCGGCCGCCGCTCATGCGCAGTGCGGTGCCGCACTTTCATGGGGGACTCGGAGCTAATAATGATAAAATAGATGGCCGAGACTCGGGGCTTTTCGGGGTCACATTTGGGGCTTCAGCCACGGCTAGCCACCCCCTCCCGACGCCCCTGGTAGCAAAGTGTAATTTCTTCAGTGTTGTCACATGAAAAGATATAATAAAATATTTACAAAAATGTGAGATACTGTGTATATATATATATATATATATATATATATATACATACACACACTGTACACACTGTATATATGTAAAGCGCTGTGTAAATTGTCAGCGCTATACAAGTACCTGTAATAAAATAAATGAATCATTTTTTTGTGAGATGTGTGCTGAATAGATACAGTTTAACTAAAAACTTCATAAAGTTTAAACTATGATATCATTTACTTTGTCATTAGGTTAAATAGGATCACATGCTTCAATTGACATCACGTTGAGAGAGAAAATGGTCAGCCTTATGAAAGTTTCCAGCAGACCTTTACTTTATTCTGAGAACAGTTTCCTATACAGAACATGACTTCTGCTTTCAGAACTGCGTCTCTGCTAGTCAGCTGTTGGATGGCAACACTAATGAGTAAGTACGCAGATCAACTGTGCTTGTTCTTCCCTTGCCAAAGGGGAAGGAGGGGACACCTTTCACCACTTTGCTTTGGTTTTGTCAGGACTTAGTGAGAAGGAGCTGTGAAAGAATGTCATGGTGTAGAGAAGTGCTCACGTGAATTGAATGTGATCAGTCAGCTGGCTGCAGGCTGGCACAGATGGTACAAGAACACTGCGGTACAAGAAAACGTCAGTACTGTGGCGTCTGTTGGTACATGGCATTAATCTTGATTACAAAAAAATGTGCGCAAAAGCAAATCCAAACATGGTAGAATCTGTAATTTAGCAGTAGTGAGAGGAAGGCATGTTATTATTAACTAAACATGTAAACTTTAGGGCTTATTCGCTAATGCAGTGATAATACCAAACATGATGCGTAAAGTGCAGTAACCTATACAAACAAATGAGAATTCACTGTGATCTTCTGGTGCTGTTGGGGTTAATATGAGTGGCTCCTTCTGTCATAGGCACTCGTCACAAGTGCCAACTATGCCCACTCTTTCTGCTCCCCTGCTCCATTTATAGATGCCGTACAAACCATTCCCATTTGATCACAGCAACGGAAGATCACAGTGGTGGAGGTATCCATCGAGCAGAGGATGGGCAATTTCAAGAAAGAGAACAGCCACCAGCACATGGGATACTCATTGGTCATTCATGTAAGTACTGATAAAAAAAAAAAAATCACTAAACTTCAGCTTTAAAGCAACATTATAGCTAAACTCAAAGTGTGAAAAAGATGTCTTTGTAAAGAAGATAGTGGATACTTACCTCTGCTCCTGCTTTCTCTGTTGATCATCATTATTATAATGCAGAGAAATTGTAAACTGAAGTATTTTCAGAAACCAATACTCCCAGGAGTATCAATCCCCTAGTCTCACTCTACTTGGGTCCCTCTTCGCTGCTCCTGGCCCCTCCCACCTATCGAGTGCCACCACAGCAAACAGTTTGGGGGCACCCGAGCTAAGCTGCAGCTCCGTGTGTCCATTCAGACATGGAGCTGCCATTCGACCCCGCCCACTCTCTCTCCTGATTGGCTAATTGACTTTGATTGACAGCCGTGTGCCATGTGAAAACCATCCATGACATGATCAAGGAGGACCGCTGAATATTAGCCAAAAGTATTGCAACATAACTGGGGATATCACGTGAGAGAGTTGGTGCCATTATCTACAACAACTTGGAAATGAGAAAGCTTTCAGCAAAGTGGATCCCATAACTTTTGCCAACCGAACAAAAAAGGACAACGCCTAGTCACACAATGCAGGTGAAACAAAAATCAACTACCCATGATTTTAACTTGTACATGAACATGGCAGCACCTCCATAAAAATTCAATGTGGAAGAGCATAGGACCAAAATCAAGCTCCTGTTTCTCCAAGGGCAAGGTGTGAAGCAGATCCATGATGAAATGTCACAAACTTTGTGTGACAGTGGCCCTTCATATGCAACGTTGGGTTGTCAATTTTAAAACTGGTCATTTCGTTGTTGAAAGCGAGAAACCCAGTGGAAGGCCTGTTTCTGTCTCTGTGCCTGCAAATGTGAAAGCCATCCATGACATGATCATGGAAGACCACCGAATATCAGCCAAAAGTATTGCAACATATCTGGGAATATTGTGTGAGAGAGTTAGTGCCATTATCCACAACGACTTGAAAATGAGAAAGCTTTCAGCAAAGTGGATCCCAAAACTTTTGCCAGCCGAATAAAAAACAACACACAATGCAGGTGAAACAATAGCAAAACTGACCTTCTTAGGCTTTCAAGTAATGCCCCATCCACCCTATTTGCCCAACCTGGCTCCTTCTGACTGTTCCCCAATCTCAAAAAACATCTAAAGGGACGATTTGAGGCAACTAATGCTGAAAATGAGTGGTTACACAAGCAGTCAGAAGAATTTCATTTGCAGGTACTTAAGAACCTGCAGGACAGATGTCGCAAGTGCATTGACTTCTTGGGGGAATATGTAGAATAGTGTGGCAGTTAGAGTTCCTAGCTTAATTTTTTTCTGGGTAAGGCTCAACACTTATCAGCACCTCCTCGTATAATGCAGAGAGAGAAGTTGTAAACTGAAGTATTTTCAGAAACCGACACTTCCAGGAGTATCGATCCCCTAGTCCCACCCTGTGTGGAAAGGCAAGCATCAGAGGAGGTGTCAATTGTACTTAAGAGCAGGAGGTCTTGGGAGGAACAACGAGAATGATTGGGTTGGTATTTTGAGCCAAGGTTAGTGATGTAGCTGGGGGCCGAGCTGTGGATGACTTTGTAAGTTGTTGTTAGTCTCTTGAATTTAAAGGGGTTGTAAACCCTCAAGGTTTTTCATCTTAATGCATTCTATGCATTAAGGTGAAAAACCTTTTGTAGTGCAGCTGCTCCTCAGAGCCTCCCTTGTACTTACCTGAACCCGATCATTCCAGTGACGGGGACGAGCAGAGCAGCTCCAGCTGGTATCTTGGGTCCTCATTGGCTGGAATGATAGCAGCAGGAGCATTGGCACCCGCTGCTGTCAATTAAAGTCAGTGACATGGGAGCCGGGGGGGCAGGGCCGAGTCCTGCTGTCTGTGTCATTGGAGTTCCCCCAGAGAATGTGGGTCTCCGTGGGGGCACTCGAGAAGAGGAGGAGTCAGGACGTCTCTGGGGGACTTGCACAGAGGAGGTAAGTATGACATGTTTGTTATTCTAAATAAAACAAAAAAAGAACCTTTACAACCCCTTTTATTTGTTGGGTGAGCAGGAGCTAGTGGAGGGATTGGCAGAGAGGAGTAGCAGTAGCAATAGCTAGACTCAAAGTGTGAAAAATATGTTCTTGTAAAGAAGATAGTAGATACTTACCTCTGTTGCTGCTTTCTCTGTTGATCATCATTATAATGGAGAGAAATTTTAAACTAAGGTATGTTCAGAAACTTCCAGGAGTGTCGATCCCTTAGTCCCACCCTGTGTTCATTGGTTCATCACACACAGTGTATGGCCTTCTCCACTTGATAGAAAACTATTATTTGATCGACTTCATTGAAAGGAAAAATTATCTTGATCAGCAGCTGCAACCAATCAGCTGCTGCCGCTGATAAATACATTCTGAATACAATGTCCCGGGCAGAAGAGTTTCCTTCATCCACCTCATTTGTGTGGGTGGAGGAATCTGTCAGTCTTTTTCAATCAGCCCACTAGCTGAATGAAAAATAACCAACCGTGTATGGCCAGTTTTGGGAAGAGGAGGCTATGGTAGTTTTTACATGGACAGTACTTTTGGCTGATATTGTGCTTGATACATCATGCTTATGTCTCACCCTTGTAAGTAGAACATACAAACATGTACCCAGGTCTCTACTAGTGTCTCTTCTAGCATGTGTTCTAATTTGTGCCCCTGCAGGGATAAAGGTCGACAACACTGGTAGGGTTCCCGTTAAGCAACTTTCGGTCTGAGTGCTAGGGAGAAAGAATCAATGCAACAGGCAGAGGTGTCGTCTGTTTTGGATTCCCACAGCCATCTTGGTGAAGCCTGTATTTCACCTGTTTTCTGTGTAGCACCCTCCTAGACAGGTGCTATGATGAGTGTATAATAGCTTTGTTTTCTCTGCTTAACAGGGAGGCAGTTATGTAAATTTAATTGCTGTCTGCTTAACAGAGAGCCATGATCGGCTAGTGTAGTCTGGTCAGTGTGCTCTAGTGCTGCTCATTCTGTCTTGAAGTTTCACACTGCCCTAGAACTATGGAAAGTGCTTGATGGTAAGCTGTAACCATGCAGATGGGAGCTTCAATATTCATACAGCCCTGGCCAATTACAAGAGAAGGTGCCCCAATGCATGCTGGGTGCCTGTATTTATGTTCGAGGAGCACATGGGCCGGTGATCATTTCTAGCAGAGGATTGCACCAGGCTGGGGGAAAGGCACTGCTGCCCCACCACTTGCTGCCATCTGGCCTCAGGTGGGCGACCTGAGGGCCTGAAGTCTGCATGGCTAGGGTGACCACATTTCTAAACTGCCATTCAGGGACACCCCCCTCAGCTTGCACCGGTCGGTGATGTCACAAGGGGGTGGTGCAACCATGTGACGTTGTAAGGTGGCCCTGCCTCTTACCTATTTAAGAAATGTCACTCGGCTTATAATGCAGTCGGTGGGTGACCGTGCTTGAGAGTGGAGCGGGTTTTTTTATCCAGGTCGGTCGGAGACTCCGGACATATTACAGGAGACAGTCAGATACTGTGTGCATACTACAGGAGACGGCCAAACACTGTGGACATGCTACAGGAGACAGTCAGAGACTGCGAGCATACTACAGGAGACGGTCAGAGACTGCGGGCATGTGGGTATTCTACAGGAGATGGTCTGAGACTGCAGGCATACTACAGGAGATGATCAGAGACTTCAGGCATACTACAGGAGACTGCAGGCATACAACAGGAGACGATCAGAGACTGTGGACATGTCCCTCTTCTCAGCCCGATGTGTGTCCTCTGTGGCAGTGCTGAGCTGGTGCCGTGCCTTTCTCCTTCATCCTGTTGGGCTGGCAGGAGGAGACTGCACCAGAGGGCACAGCAGGACAGAGAGCAGCTTCGGGCAGATTGGCAGAGGATGGAGCAGCAGATCCAGAAGGTATTGTGGTCAGGGAGAGGATCAGTAGCAGGACGGGAGCTCTGGGGAAAAAGGTTCTCTCATGCCACACTCGGCCATGCCCCCTCCAGTCCTCCTTAGCTATTTGTAAAAGACGCCAAGTGCATGTCCAGGACATCACCGACTGTGTGCTTGGTCCATCCCCCAGACAGACAGTTGGCAACCCTGTGCTCAGGCCTCTCGGGACACCTGGGCCGGCGTGCCCCCTACAGTTGTATCACCTGTACCCCCCTGATGGTGACCCTGGGTGAGAGATTGCAAGCTGGCTGGGGAGCTGATAGAGAGCCAAAGCTCTTTCAGCAAGCTTCCATTCCTGCTGTGCTCCAAGCCATGCCCCCAGGCTGTGTCAGTTTCATTTCGGGACACTGTAATGTCCCAGAATGAATGTGCCTGGGACAGACCTGCAAAATGCACGACTGTCCCAGGCAATCCAGAACACGTGGTCACCCTATGCATGGCTGACCCTGGTCCTAACATAGTTGACGGAGGGAGAGTCTACAGTGCATCTGGTCCAGTATCATAGAGAGAGAATACTGCTTGTGTTGCTTTAGGCACCTTGTAAGGAGCCTTAGACAGTTAATCCCCCTCTTGTGCTTTAAGTCAGCTGAGGGTCCACTGGCTAGAGTTCTTAGAGCTTTGTCCAGGACCAGTGGCAACCGGTGGATTTTTTGGGGGGGGGCGGCAAACAGTATGCCACTGGTAGAGGATGGGAGAAGCTCAGGAGAAGTCCTGGAGGCGAGCATGGGAGGATGTGACAGGGAAACTTGATAGCAGGAGGTCTTGGAAGGAACGACGAGAACAATTTGTTTAATATTTTGAGACAAGGTTAGTGATGTAGATACAAAATAGGTGACATGTCATGTGAACTATTAATGCGTTCACATTGGTATTATCCCGTGAATATATTAGAGAACAGTACGGTAAAGGGTAATGGGACTTTAAATGTGCCAAATGATAACAGAATAAAAGTATATATAAACTTTATTGTTGTATAAATATAAAAAATGAAAGAAGAAAATTTACAGCAAAATGAGTGATTAAAAACACTTTTATATAGCAGATCTTGCCAGAGGAGAGGTTTAGATGGACCTATACATCAGCACGTTATTCTAATAGAGGTGACCTACTTCATTGGGTGCATTCCTTTACTTAAATGTTGAGGTGACCTATACACACCCCCCCGGTTTATCTTTACATACATCTGATATTTCATCTGGAATATTTATCTCTAACCCAACTGGGTCTGGATTGCATCTTATGGGCCGGTAGGCAAAACATCTTGACACAGTCCCTTTATCCCCTACTTCTGTAGTAGTGACGAATAATCAATTATTTTGGACTCTAGTAAGAACTTTATATATAACGCATCTACAATACATGTACGGTCTTGAAGAAGTGGGGGATCCCGTGAAGCGTGTAGACCGTTTACGAGTGCATTTATACAGTATATTGATGAACTAGTCAGAAGATTCTTCTGTATCCACTTGCCAACCAGCCACTGCAGTTGTACTGCGGCAGAATGGTACAGTTACATAGCGTTGCTTCGCCCTGTGGTGCGCGCCCCCCTGCTTGCCCACGGAGCCGATGCGAGTGCCCAGCAATCGTGATCACCGCTCCCGCGATCGCTTGGGGCACACAAAGATCAGTACAGAATCAATGCATTTTTATAGCACTGATCGCTGTAAAAATGCCAATGGTCCAGATCACGCCATTACTAGTTAAAAAAAAATAATGATAAAAATGCCATAAAACGGCCATAAAATTATCCCCTATTTTGTAGACGCTATAACTTTTTGCGCAAACCAATCAATATACGCTTATTGTGATTTTTTTTTACCAAAAATATGAAGAAGAATACATATTTACATAAACTGAGGAAAAAAGTTGTTTTTTTATATATTTTTGGGGCTTAGAGCACAAAAAATAAAAACCGCAGAGGTGATCAAATACCACCAAAAGAAAGCTCTATTTGTGGGAAAAAAAGAACGTCAATTTTGTTTGGGTGCAACATCGCACAACCGCGCAATTGTCAGTTAAAGCAACGCAGTGCCGAATCGCAAAAAGTGCTCTGGTCAGGAAGGGGGTAAATTCTGCCGGGGCTGAAGCGGTTAAAAAAGTGTTTTTAATCACTAATTTTGCTGTAAATTTTCTTCTCTTTTATTTTTTATATTTATGCAACAATAACATTTATATATACTTTTATTCTGTTCTCATTTGGCATATTTAAAGTCCCATTACCCTTTACCGTACTGTTCTCCAAGGTTAGTGATGTAGCTGGGGGCTGAGCTGGATGGCTTTGCAAGTTGTTGTTAGTACCTTGAATTTAATTTGTTGGGTGAGCGGAAGCCAGTGAAGGGATTGGCAGAGAGGATTAGCAGACACTGAGCGGTTGGTAAGGGGGATGAGTCTGGTGGCAACATTCATGGTGGACTGAAGGGGGAATTGCCAGTGTAAAGGTAAGCCAATGAGGAGGGAGTTGCAGTAGTCGAGGCGAGAGATGACCAGGGAGTGAATTAGAAGCTCAGTGGTGTCATTGGTTAGGAAGGGGTGTATTTTGGAGATGTTGCGGAGGTTAAGGTAGCAAGCTTTGGACAAGGATTGGATATGGGGCCGAAAGAATAGATCAGAGTTCAGGATTACACCTAGCACCTTGGCATGTCGGGACAGGTTGATGAGAAGTCAGGGGAAGTGGCGCATGAGGGAGGAAATATTATGAGCTTGGTTTTGAATAGATTGAGTTTCAGCAAGTGGTGTGACATCTAGTCGGATATGTCTGTTAGTAGATTAGTGATGCATGAGGAGACGGATGTTGTAAGCTGAGATTTAGAGAGACAGATTTGGGTGTCATCAGCATAGAAATTGTAATAAAAGCCACGGGAGGCAATCAACTGACCCAGGGAGGAGGTGTTGATGGAGAATAGGAGAGGTCCAAGAACAGAACTTTGGAGAACCTCGTCTATAGTAGGGGGGTTGAATGAGTGATGAAATGAGTGTACCTGTGGACATAGGATGTTAAGTGGGGGAGGTATCTGTGCATTGGAGATCTCCCCATGGATGTATTAATCTTATTTTTTAAGTGATTGCCAATCTCCTGGGCAGTGAGGGAGTTAGTGGGCTTGGCAATGGAGGGCGAAGAAGAAAGCTGAAGGTAGAGAAGAGTTGATGGGGACTGGATAAGAAGGTGTTATTGAGAGTGATAAAATAGGTCTGCTTGGCAGTAAGGAGGCAGGAATAGTATTTTTGCAGGGCAGATATATATTGGTTGAAATCTTTCTGAGACTTAGTCCTATGCCACAGACGCTCAAGACCTTAGCTAAATTTTTTTGATACTTCTGGTGTCATCTGTTTTCCAAGTTTGTAGGGGCCGGGACTTGATTCTGTGTGTAGTGAGGGTAGCGAGCTTGTCTAGGGAGGATGACAGTGAACTGTTTTAGACAGAAGTGGCTAGATTGTGGCAGAATAGGATGAGATTTTGTCAGAGACATTTGTCTGTCTGTATTTTTAAAAAGTTGGCTATGATATTTAATCAATATTTTACTGAAAGTAGAAATAAGATGTACATATTATTGAAGTTACATTACCGTGAGAATTATCCAACAGTGAATTGATATAACATGCTAGCTAACAACTTAGAAATCATTAAGGTAGTTATAGTGTTATACATCATAGCAAAACCGTAGGAGACATGCTAAGGAGTGGCCCAGCCTACGCTACATGATACAGTGCCTTGAAATTTTCCACATTTTGTCATGTTACAACCAAAAACGTGAATGTATTTTATTGGAATTTTATGTGATATACCAACACAAAGTGGCACATCATTTTGAAGTGGAAGGAAAATGATAAATGTTTTTCAAAATGTTTTACAAATAAATATCTGAAAAGTGTGGCACGCATTTGTATTCAGCCCCCTTTACTCTGATACCTCTAACTAAAATCTAGTGGAACCAATTGCCTTCAGAAGTCACCTAATTAGTAAATAGAGTCCACCTGTGTGTAATTTAATCTCAGTATAAATACAGCCCTCAGAGGTTTGTTCAAGAACCCTAGTGAACAAACAGAATCATGAAGGCCAAGGAACACATCAGACAGGCCAGGGATAAAGTTGTGGAGAAGTTTAAAGCAGGTTAGGTTATGAAAAAAAATATCCCAAGCTTTGAACATCTCACGGAGCACTGTTCAATCCATCATCCGAAAGTGAAAAGAGTATGGTACAACTGCAAACCTATCAAGACTTGGGACCAAAATCGAATATTTTTTAGCCAAAAAGCAAAACGGACTCTGCACATCACCCTGAACACCCTATCCCTACCTTGAAACATGGTGGTGGCAGCATCATGTTGTGGGGATGCTTTTTTTCAGCAGGGACAGGAAAGCTGGTCAGAGTTGATGGGAAGATGGATAGAGTCAAATACAGGGCAATCTTAGAAGAAAACCTGTTAGAACCTGCAAAAGACTTGAGACTGGGGCGGAGGTTCACCTTCAAGCAGGACAATGATCCTAAACATACAGCCAGAGCTACAATGGAATGGTTTAGATCAAAGCAAATTCATGTGTTAGAATGGCCCAGTCAAAGTCCAGACTTAAATCCAATTGAGAATCTGTGGCAAGACTTGAAAATTGCTGTTCACAGGTGCTCTCCATCCAATCTGACAGAGCTTGAGCTATTTTGCAAAGAAGAATGGGCAAAAATTTCACTCTCTAGACGTGCAAAGCTGGTAGAGACATACCCAAAAAGACTTACAGCTGTAATTGCAGCAAAAGGTGGTTCTACAAAGTATTGACTCAGGGGGGCTGAATACAAAAACACGCCAAACTTTTCACATATTTATTTGTAAAAACTTTTGAAAACCATTTATAATTTTCCTTTCACTTCACAATTATGTTCCCGTTTGTGTCGGTCTATAACATAAAATCCCAATGAAATACATTTACGTTTTTGGTTGTAACATGACAAAATGTGGAAAATTTCAAGGGGTATAAATAATTTTTCAAAGCACTGTATACATGTATGTAGGTATTTTAGAAATGAAAAAGAAAAATGGGAAAAACCTCAAAAAAAATTATACCACCTACATATGTAGCGCTGGTAGATTTACAATCTACCGCAGTTAGGTAAATTGAGTGTTATGAAGGTTAAAAGTTCGCCTCTGTTCCAGCTTGGCTGACGTTGTGTGTGCTTCCGTGCTGACCGGTGGGTGTCGCTGTTACCATTAGTCAGTGTTGGAAGGGCAACGTGTCAAAGTGGATAGATGCTCCTCTGTCTCAGAGACAAGCTCGGTGGAGGTGGTCCTCCGAGTTGCATTCTGGGAAGGGGGTATTTATGGGACAGACGCCATGTTCTAGGGTCGTTTTGCAGCCACCTGCTGGCCCTTCTGGCCGACAGGTATGCGTTAAGGAGCTACCTCGTGGTCCTCCGATCGGGAGGCCCACGATGCTACGGCGCAGGGGTGGGTCTGGAGGCTTGTCTGGGGCCTACCACCGCGGCCGAGGAATGGTCCTGAGCTGTCGGTCCTGTGTGATGAAGCTGGACAGCCGAGGAGATCCCAGGGGAGGACCCGTCTTGGAGAGATCACGCAGCGTGCTGGTCTTTAGAGGGGCCTGGTGACTCGGTTGTAGGACGTATCCAAAAGAAGTATTCATACAGCATAGTGTCGCCAGTTCGGCTTAAAGGTTCAGGCACTGTGACTGACTGTTCACTGCAGAAGATCTGATACATCCTGTGGCAGAGGATCGTGCAGATTTACCCCCCCCCCAAGTGAGTCTGTGGCAGAGACTTTAGATTCGTGCTGCGTACTGGTTGCTATACCGGTGAGAGAGGCCTATCCAGATGAGCAAAGAGTGCGTCCCATGAGGGGAATGCATTCCACATAATTACTTGAATTCTACCGGGACATTTGTCGCTAAGATCTTGTAAAAAGATATTTGAGTTTCTCCTGAAAGTTTCCTTTTCCGTCTCTTTCCTGCTACTTCCTAAAGTTTGACTGTTCAATAAAGCATTGAAAAAGTACTCCAGTGTTGGTGCGTGTGTCGTCCAGCAGTAAACTCAACGGAACCCCTAGACCCGTAGCGCTGGTAGATTTACAATCTACCGCAGTTAGGTAAATTGAGTGTTATGAAGGTTAAAAGTTCGCCTCTGTTCCAGCTTGGCTGGCGTTGTGTGTGCTTCCGTGCTGACCGGTGGGTGTCGCTGTTACCATTAGTCAGTGTTGGAAGGGCAACGTGTCAAAGTGGATAGATGCTCCTCTGTCTCAGAGACAAGCTTCGGTGGAGGTGGTCCTCCGAGTTGCATTCTGGGAAGGGGGTATTTATGGGACAGACGCCATGTTCTAGGGTCGTTTTGCAGCCACCTGCTGGCCCTTCTGGCCGACAGGTATGCGTTAAGGAGCTACCTCGTGGTCCTCCGATCGGGAGGCCCACGATGCTACGGCGCAGGGGTGGGTCTGGAGGCTTGTCTGGGGCCTACCACCGCGGCCGCGTACTGGTGCTGCGTACTGGTTGCTATACCGGTGAGAGAGGCCTATCCAGATGAGCAAAGAGTGCGTCCCATGAGGGGAATGCATTCCACATAATTACTTGAATTCTACCGGGACATTTGTCGCTAAGATCTTGTAAGAAGATATTTGAGTTTCTCCTGAAAGTTTCCTTTTCCGTCTCTTTCCTGCTACTTCCTAAAGTTTGACTGTTCAATAAAGCATTGAAAAAGTACTCCAGTGTTGGTGCGTGTGTCGTCCAGCAGTAAACTCAACGGAACCCCTAGACCCGGTGCCTGTGAAACAGAGGGAAGCAAAGTGAAGGTAACAGACCCGCTTAAACCAGCAGCTCCACCGAGAGTTAGTGATACACATATATAGTATATT